>NC_048224.1:97278394-97331325 GCF_002007445.2 Ailuropoda melanoleuca
TGCTTGTTAGTCTTATGTATGTACTTAATAGTAGGAAGAAAACTGTATTTCTTTGAAAGTTTCTGTTAATTTAATTGCTACTTCCTACTGATTTAAAGTAACTTTCAACTCAGTACAGATGAGAGCTCTTTCCCATATTTTGTCATTCACCCATTTTTCTTCCATGCTAACAATCCTAAATCATAGAATTTTAATATAGGGGAGAGAATATTGACCTGGTTATTATATGTCAAAATTTAAATCCTTAACTTGGTTAGGTTATAGCTATGTTTCTTGAGCAAATGTTTGATCTCTCTAGAACCTGCTTGCTTCTTGGTAAAATAAAGATAATGATACCTCACAGAATTAAAAAGAAAATAATTGGGTTCCGTTGGTTTGACAAAAAGCTATTTGGAGCTACTTTAATGTAAAGCAAATTAGTCTCCTGTGGTCCAGACCGTTCCTCATGGTGGAGATTAAGTGAAACCCTAGGAGGTTAAGCTCTGCCCAAAGTTGAAGGGCTGGCTTTGACAATATCTGGACATATCCTGGGTCCACCACACCAGAGCTAATCAAAATATGCTCTTATAAGCATTTTCTCTGTGAGATGTTCTATGGGAAAGGGTTGTATGGACAAATAAGTTTATGAATGCTGCACATTTTACAACTCCCCACACCCTTGTACATTCATGGTGCTCATTAATTTATTAAAAACCAAAAATTCCCATGGTAGAGAAACTTATTTAACCTTGTATATTGGTGTTTTTCAAACATATTGTTATTGGAACCCATTGACATTCCTCAGAAGGAAGTCTATGCTAGAGAGAGCTGAGGGCCTGAGAATGCAAATGATTAAATTATTGTGATACTAATTCATGTCATAGTCTCCAGAAGAGCTCAGATGCCCACACAGATACAGACCCACAGAGGAGTTCACCTATAGACCTAGTTTATCCAGGGATTGGTTCTTCTACAAGGGGTCAATCATAAAGATTGAGAACATGAGAATAGAAGCATGGTTGGGGAGTAGATGACTTCTCTTTTAGACTTTGTGACTGTTGGCTGTCTCTGAGACAGCCAAGTGAGGATTGTGTGCACTGGAAGTTGGGTGCATGGTCTGACTCCGAAGTGAGAGATCTGTGTTGCCAGTGTAGTTGTTTTTCACTAATTGATATATTTAATCAACAAATTTGGATATCAGATTGTAGAGGGACAATGGAAGCTTTGGCAGTACTTATAATTCTATAGAAAGAGTGTGTTTTTGAGTAAAAAGAGAATGGGATCACAACAGACAAACAAGAATCTCTGACATTTAAAAAGGGGGAAAAGGAAGAGAAAGTGTCAGTTGCTAATTTTTTATTGCTATTGGTTACTCCACTAATACTTTTTCTCTTAACTACCAGAAAAGGCTCAGGAAAGTTGTGATATGTCTGTAATCAAGTAGATAAAGAGTGGCAGATTTTGATTTCCAACACAGGCCTCTTGACTCATGCTGACTTAGCTCTTTTTCCTCCGCATGCTATTAACATTCTCTTATGCACACATCCATTAGAATTTGCTCTCATGAGTTTTACGTAGAAGATACAGAATACTGTAAATATCAGTGTTGTGGTATGGGCTATAAACTCCATAGGATTTGCCAGAAGGGTATCAGTGAGTCTTTCCATCCCTCTTACAGAATAAAATTAGTAAGGGTCTTCTGTCTAAGCTGAGAATAATGGATGTGTTAATCTGAACTATCACAGGAGGTTAGGAGAATGAAATAGTATTTTAGTAAAGCAAAAGTTAATTAATTGCATAGTATGACAATCTTTTTTCTCCTTTGTGTTTATTGTTAAATTCATTTTTATAGCACAAGGTATTGAATTTTAATGTTTTAAATAGGAAATTAGAGAAAACCCATGTAATATGAATAGTATATATGTATATATGTAATGCATATAATATAGATATTTACACATATGTGTATACTCAGATATGTTTATATCAATAATAGAAATAAAATTCAGTAGTCAATCTAAGAACCAACTATTGCTGGATTTTATCCTTATCATTCACATTTATACTGTCAGTACTTAGGTTTTGTTATTGACTCTTTTCAAAATATTTTGCATCTGTAATAAAATGGAAATGTTTGGGTTTGCTGCAAAAATCTTGAAGATGTTTACGCTGAATGAAGTGGTGTGTCTCTACAATGAAAAACATCAAATCAAAAACAGTTGTTTTGGTGTTCTGAGCCATCTCAGAAAAGCGCATGCTGATCTAATTAATAGCCCAAAAAACATTTTAAAAGGAAAAATAGCTGGGCTGGTTGTTGTACGTTGTCATACATTAGTAATAACGATACAATTAATTCTGAAGAAAAGGAAAAATTATCACTAATTGTCAGTCACTGATAAACACTGTGCCAAGCAATTCCAACTATTTAGAGACTATAGTCTATAATGTGACTTTGTATCTCCCTTACGCCTTGCATAGTTTTCCTTCAATTGCTGTCAACTTTCCCAGAACACAGTAAACCCCATTCCCAACTGTACTAGTTTCCTAGGGCTGCTATCATAAAATACCAAACACTGGGTAGATTAAAACAATAGAAATTGATGATCTCACAATTCTGGAAGCTTGAAGTCTGAAAACAAGGTGTTGGCAGGACCATGTTCTCTCCAACTGCTTTAGGGGAGAGTCTTTGCCTCCTCTAGCCTTCAGAGCTTGCTGGCAATCCTTGGTATTCCTTGGCTTTTAGATGCGTCTCATAGTCACATGGCTGTCTTCTCCCTCTGTGTCTTCACATCGTTTTCCCTCTGTGCATATTTCCCTCTGAGTCCAAATTTCCCCTTATTATAAGGATAACAGTCATTTTGGGTCAGGGCCCAATTGAATAGCTTCATTTTAACTTGATTCCCTCTGTAGAACACTCTATTACTAAATAAGGTCACAATCTGTGGTACTGGGGGTGAGGACCTGGGCACATCTTTGGGGGGGGGGGACATAATTCAACCCGTAACACCAATCTTTGGAATTTTGCCTAATGGGATCTTCTTCCTCTGCTTCCCAGATCTTCCTGCTAACTGAAGAAAGTTGGCACGTCCCCTGGCTTTCCCACTTAGCTTCTCTCTCATTTCAGTAAGGAACTAGATAATTCCTTCAGATGTCCATGTGTTGTTGCCTCCTTGTTGGATTAGTGGTTGTCAACCCTGGGTGTTGGAATCCCTTCAGAAACTTGTATAATCATTCTGGGCTGTGATCTGGGCACAGGTTTCAAAGATGTTTCCAGGTGATTTAATGCACAAATAATGCTGAAACCCTATACATTAAGAATAATCTTGAATTTATGCTTTATTTTCTTTTGATACTTTGCTCTGAGATTATTATTTCCTCTTACAGTGTTTTTCCTCTTCCATTCTGGAGCCTTATGAAATGCTATAGCATTTGTATTTCAGTATATGAATGCTAGTGAAGAGCCCTAGATAAATAACATAGGGAAGAAAAGATAATCAGATGCGTAAGAAGAATCATGGTGGCTATGGGAGAAATGTTTAAGTTCTAGTTACAAGGAGGCCAAAACCAATTAATTTGCGTATTTTTTAGAAGTGGGCTTGTTTGAGATAAAGAGGACAAACGCATAAAATCAGGCCCTGCAGAGTGCTAGAGGTGTCAGAGCAACAGGCCTGAGATAGTCCCATGAATCTAACAATGAGAGGGGAAAATTAAAAAAAGAGGGTACATGTGCCTTCATAGTAAAATGTAAATACTGAGTCTTGAGAGGCTTATTCTTTGTGGCTTACAGAATAAGAGCACTAATACAATTATATGGGAAATAATTGAGCTTATTATGTATGAGGGGCTTACTAGAGTAATACTGTACACATTGTTTTCCATGTTTGTTTCCAACGTTTGCTTCCTCCTTTGGGAGTGCGTGTGTGTGTGTGTTTCAATACCTAAAGCTATCATTGTTTCAGCACTCAAAAGTTACCACATTCCAACACTGTCTTAATGTTCCCGACTTTTCTATACAATTGACAAGGAATTAATATATTGGACAAAATAATACCACTATTTTGAAATATTTGCCCAAGGCCATGAATATTATGTGCTTTATTTAAACTACGATTTAGGAGAAGGCAGGTCTGAAAATGTAGGGTCAAGGAAGGACAAAACTCATCTCTGAACAATAACTGAAACCTACCTTTGCCTGATTGATGGGCTAGAGTATTGGTGAAGATTACCTAACATTTTTCATACCTCTAACCCATGGCATATAACATGTTTATGTCAATTCTAATCATAGTTCCTAAAGCTATTGTAAAAGTAACACTTGAAGACATTTACATTATCATTTATTTAAAGATACCCTTGCTCTTTGCACAATAAAGTTTACTTGATTTAGTTTGGTTAGTTCTGAATTATTTTTAAGATAATTCTATTGCAAAGGAGTATGCATTTGGGAAGTCTTTTGATTAGGTTCCAGAAAAAAAAGAGTGGCAGGCAAGTTCCCCAAAGAGGCATATTAATAAAATTTTGGAAAACCTATGAAAGATTATATTCTCTTGAGAGATGTGACCGTCTATTGGACACATTAGCCTTTAAAGTCACTTTATTTTTAAGTTTAAATAGAGATCTATGAAAAATGCTGTTTTGAATCCTGGAATTCAAATGCAACCTTTTCTATTGTTAATCTTTCTTGAACTATAAAGAGATAGGAATAAAGAGAAAATTATTTCATCTTAAATTTAGCCCCGTGTACTTTCTTTTTTCTTTTTAACCCACCTGCCTTTTATGGATACTGCCTAAGAACTCTTATAGAGAATACAAAATAACTGTTTCATGAATTTTTACGTATAGGAATATAGAATATATATGAAGTGACTGTTTATGTAAAACATCATGTTTAGGAAAATACTGCAGAGACAGCATGTCTTCGATCTTAAATTAAGAATGTCAACTCCATGAACACAGGAATCATGCTTACGTTGCTTATTCCTGTATCTGCAGCACGTAACAAAGTGCCTTATGCATTGTGCATATTTGATAAATATTTCTGGACTGAATGCAATGAGAGGAAACATTGGAATGAGGAGGTTATAAATGTCCTGGGAAATAGGATTGCAATTTGAATTGGAATGAACTGGAAAAGCTGCTAAAAGCAACCTGGAAAAACTGAACATCGAAGTGGACCTTGAAGAATGGTTAAGGTTTGAACAAAAATAGAGTAGAACCTGTATGAGTATCTATGTGTGTGTGTGTGTGTGTGTGTGTGTGTGTGTGTGTGTGCTGATACGTGTGTATAGGAGCAGTCTGGAAGAAATCAAAGTGGCAGGTATGGACATGTTGTGGACAGGGTGAAAATAATCATGCATCAGTGCAAGGTCTTGGGCGTTAAATAGGAAATAAAACTGAATAGTTTGGGTGAAATCAACCTATTGGCAAGCCTTGCTCTTCTTTTTTGGAGGTTTAAGCTTTTCACTAAATATATATTTGTTATCATTATCAGTTGTAGGAAGAAGTATTTATATTCTTAACATATTTGAAATCTGGGTTGCTCGTAAATAGAAAAAGCTGTAAAAGAAGGTTTGGCAAGTATCCTTAAACTTTTCACTGCCTTAATTGCCTAAGAATCATAGTCTATTTTTTCCCCAGTGATGTGATAATTAGCATTTTTTGTATATGTCATATATATAACATATATTTATTATATATCACATATGTAATGTATATTTATTATATATGTGTTTTCTTTTTATCATCAAGTAGTTTAGAAGATGACCCCTTCTAAATGATGACCCCAGATGATCTGGGGGGGGATCCAGATCAAGACCAAATGACCAATTAGGGGGTTTTTGCAATCATGCTGGAAGCATCTAGTAAACTCTGGACCAGGTGTGTAAAGTAGAGGAAGTGGAAAAACAGGAAGAATGAATCAGCATAATTTAATAACCAGAATATGAAGTGGGAAGGATAAGAAGAAGCAAAACATTACTCCAAGTTTCGATGTTGGGTGCTGAGGAAATGATGTCGTCATTCTTCTTCTTGTCATTATCTCCATTTTCTTTCCTCTCTGCTTGGATGATTTGGTCAGTGTTTCCTACCTGAATTTCACCTAAGGTTCCTTCTCTTTCCTGTCTGGGTCTTGGTGTCTATCTTACATGATCTGATAGTATTCTTTGCAGGCTAATGTGATAACATTCATCACACTGATCATAAATATTCATACCTGTCTTTCTTACTATGCTGCATTTCTTCAGTGTAAAGGCTAAGTATTTCCAGTTCCTAGTACAATTTAGCATATGGTAAGGTGTAAGTAGAGTTAATGAGCTTCTTCTTTTTTTTTTTTCCTTTTCTTTCTTTTCTTTCTTTTTTTTTTAACAGTAATTTCTATGCTAGGACTTGAATATGTACTATCTGGAAAATCAGTTCTAGAAAGTTCTACCACGCTGAAGATTTCTAGCCTCTTCTCTCTTTTTATGTAATCTGTATAACATTTTTTCAGCTTTAGATAAAACTATTAGGTTTAGATTGGAGTGAGGGAAAGGCTTTAAGTTTTTTATTTTATTGTTTTCTTCAGGGTTCTGTGAAATCTCAGAACAGAGAAATGCTAAAGGTGATGGCTGCCATCAAATTTTTAGATTTTCAGTGGTCACTTTGGTCTTTTAGTTCTGAACTATCTGGCAAATTCAGATACAGCCACCAACATACTAAATGTTTATACTTTAGGCAGCACTGGTGAGAGTGACATATGAAATAACCAAGAAACTCAAATCACCCTCATATTTAAGTATCTGAATTTAGATATTATAGATTTTTTAAAAAGCATATCCTTTCCTTTGAATTCTTATATAATCAATATTTTATTTGCCTGAGCTTCAGCTAAAAATGAAGATAACAGCTGTTATATTAAGGCATTAAAGATGCTGTATGTTTAATTTCTATATGCATGACATTTATCTTGCTAAACTAATTTGAGAGCTTTTCTTTCTGAAATAAATTGCTAGCAGGATTGTATTATGAGTAAAACAGTCCAAACATTACAGAGTTTAGGGACAGTCTTGTTGACTACAGAAGGAATATACAAGATAGCAGATTTGCCATCAGCTAGTTTTTGACCTTGAAGACCATCTATTTTTTTTTCTTTCTCTGGGTCTCAGTTTTTTATCTCTGAATAGATACATAATTAATTTTGTTCTTTGTTTCCAAACAGGGGCATTAACAAGTTCTTTTAATGTAGCTCATAAAATATGTGAATTTCCTCAATAGAAAGTATTTACTATTACCAGTTTGTGAAGAAATATTGATATCCTTAATATATTTGAAATTTAGATTGCCCATAAATAGAAACTACCTAAAAAAAATTTGGCAAATAGCTTTAAACTTTTTGCTGCCTTAATTATATAAGATTCATAGTCTTTATTTTTTCCTAATGATGTAGTTATAATTAGCATGTTGTTGTATATGTCATCCAATAAGTAGAAACATGGCATTTTCTGTTTCTTAAGACGTCTTACATTTTATGTCAATTTTCCAAAGATTCGACTAGATTAAGTTCTTTTATTCTGCCACAAGACTAAAAATCCCGAGTTGAGTTTTTTGGTTTTTGTTTTGTTTTGTTTTAGTCAGTGTGCGTTATCTGTAATGCTAAACAACTAATTACTTTGGGGACATTATTTATTTCCTGGTAAAGAAATGTTTATCCACCCAGAATTATTTATTGAATGTCCACTAGGCATTTTTCTAGGTCTGGAGTCATAATCATTGATAACACAGACAAAATTTTGCCCTCCTGAAGCTTACATTCCAATAAGTAGAGAGTAAAAAATAATTTTGAGGATAATGATAGGTACATAGAGAAAATTAAACAGTTAAGGATGTTATTGAAAATTTAAGGGAGTCATGAAAAGCATCTCTAGAAAGATAGGAGTGAAAGGCGTGAGGTTTGTGGATACTTGAATAAGGAACATTTAGGGTATAAGCCTCAGCAAAGGCAAAATCCTCAGGCAGAGGCATGCCTGGTATGCTCCAGGAAATGCAAGATCCATTTGGGAGAATAGTAAGAATATTTTGAGAATTGTGGAAAGGCAAACCATGTGAGAACTTTTAGCTGTTGTAAACAATCTGGCTTTAATTTGAAATTTAAGGGGAGCCATTAGACAGTTTTGAGCAGAGTAATGGCATGATCTTTCTAAGTTTTGCTAGGATTATTGTGGTTTCCTTGTTGAGAAGGGTCAGTGCAAGGGTAAGGCTAGGGGGAGAGACTAGGAGGCTAATGTAATAATCTAGGCAAGAAGGATGGTACTTGGACTAGATAGACAGCAGTGGAGGTGGTAAATGGTAGAGTTCTGGATAGATTTTGAAGGTGGAATCCCTTGGATTTGACGGACTCAGTTCAGCGCAACAGAAAAAGAGGGGACCCAAAGATGTCTCTTAGATTTTGCCCCAAACAACTGGAAGAATAGAATCATCATTAACTCAAGTGGGGGAAATGGAGGGAGAAGCAATTTTGGAGGGAAAATCAAGAGCTCATTTTGAAATGTGTGTTTGACTAATCTAGATGGAATTAATTAAATAAAAATTTGGATAGTACAGGCTGGAAATATAAATTTGGCATAATGTTTTTGCTGGTGTAACATTGGTGTTTAAGATTCAATTTGATTGGATAAGATCATCAAAGGAGTGAGAGTATTAGAAAAGAAAGACGGAGAAATTCTTCTGAGGTATTCTAACTTTGAGAATTAGAGAAAATGAGAAGGAATCAACAAAGGAAAATGAGGATGAGTGGCCAGGAGAATGAAGGGTTCTGAAAGTTAATTTTAGAATCATGTGTTTTAAGGATATTAAAGGCTTCTTCTAGGTCAAGTAAGATGAGACCTAAGAAAGAGTTGACCATTGGAATTAGAATGAGGAAATCGCTATGGTAGAGTGATGAGGGCAGAAGTATGATCATAGTAGGTTCAAGAGAGAATAGGGGTAGATGAATTGAAGACAATACTTATAAATAACTCAAGGAAATTATCGGATAATTTCTGATTAGAATTTGTGAATCCTAAGTGTAAAATGTTAGTAAGAATTAGTTACTAATATTTTTAACTTACTGCAGTGTTTACCTTCAAGTGTATAACTTTCAAAGGAATCATTTTGGGTAGATTTAGTTCCTTTTCAAGGGTGCTTCCACTGACCAAACTGATTTTGAAACATGTATATTTTTGCATTCCTTGAATAAAAGAATCTTTGAAATAAGAAGCACTTGAGAGATCAACTCATTTTCAAGTTTTTCCCTCTGCTTTCAGATTCCTGTTTACATGGCACTCATAATTATTGAGGAAGAATTCAAGGGATCAGATGGCTTTTTAAAAAATTAACATCTTATTGATGATAAGTGAGTAAAAGGGGGTTTTGAGTGCTTTAATTTCCAATTTTGTTCTCATCCTCACCAATGCTTCTCTTTTTTTATCATGTTCAGTTAGCCAGTGTATAGTACATCGTTAGTTTTTGATGTAGTGTTCGGTGATTCATTCATTATATATAACAGCCAGTGCTCATCATCACAGGTGCCCTCCTTAATACCCATCACCCTGTTAACCCCTCCTCCTGCCCCCTCCCTTCTGAAACCCCCAGTCTGTTTCCTAGGGTCCATAGTCTCCCATGGTTCATCTCCCTCTCTGATTTCTTCCCATTTAGTTTTCCCTCCCTTCCCCTGTGATCCTCCATGATATTGCTTATGTTCCACATATGAGTGAAACCATATGACAATTGTCTTTCTCACCAATGCTTCTTACAACATGGCCACAACAGAATTTTCTGGTTAACCGACAAGTAAATGAGCAAAGTGACATTATGGATATCTGGAAATGTGGTGGCAGCCATCCCTGTCAGCGCTGCTCTGTGCTCAGGTTCCCAAGAGCCCTAAAGGGGACATTATTGTGTAGATACAAACTGATGACAGAAAGTGGGCAAGAAAATATAAAAATATCTTTATTCATAACTATATGTAAATATAATTAATAATAATTTTCTCATAAGATTCTCTAGTTTTAGTATATATAATATTAATATCTTTTTGTTTGTCAAACATATTAAACTGCAATGAACATGGCTTTAAATTAAGAAACATGGCTTTAAATTAAGAAACATGCTGTTAAAATTGTGTTTATAAAATGAATAGATGCTTTCTGTTGTTTTCATTCTCACCTCCCTCACCCATTCTATTTTAGAACAGAACATAGTATCTATCCTTTGATTTTATTAATTCTTATATATTGCTGTTCTGGATTATAATATGCATTTTGAAACTAAATTGGGAGTTGCTAAAAATAGCATTTTAATATCTTTTGCAGTTCCTCAAACATCTGTCAGATGCCTTGTTATACACAGATTTTATGTCAGCTCCATATATAAGATTGCTTTTGATTGACATGAAAGATTTTTGTACCTGATTTGAGATCATTTTATTACTATATTCAGGCTTTTTAAAAGTCTGGGATTAAATGAATAGTTTTACATCTACTTTTAATATTCTTCACACTTTTTTTCATATTAGCTGAGGTCTAGTGTTTGCATGTAATTAAAAAAAATTGATTAATATGCTTTGCAGTTTTGCTTTTTGTTTTACTATGGATCTGAGATCCTGGGGGCAAATTCTTGCTAATACTTCATTCCTGAGATTTCTCAAAGCCATGGGAAGAGAAATAGAAATTCTTCTAATTATTTCAGGTAACTTTTGAAAAGGACAATCTAGTTGGATAGGTAGGATAGGATTTCTTGACACTTTGTTAGGTTTAAACAGAGTTTCATGACTTCACTTTGGCCTTAAGGGAGCAGCTTGTACCAGACTTGCCCTCCTGCCTGTAACTATAAGGCTAAGCGAAATGTATAACAAGCCAACTATTTTCAAGATCTTTGAGATAAGAGAGAAACATGAGACAGGTCTGTTTTCAGGGACACATGCTCTAGTACAGCAAAGGAAGATGGAGCCCAACCAAAGCATGGTGGCTTCAGTGAGTAAAGGAGGCAGATACTAGAGTTTGGGATGGCTGAAGTGGCTTCTTTTTGTAAGGTCCTAGAAAGGAGGAAGCTGTGCAGAAAGGAGCACCTGTGAAGGATATATTTCAAACTGTTGGCCAAAGGCTAAGGTGCCGAAATACAGGGTAAGTCTTTATGTGTCCTAACCAACAGTAGTTGCTGGTGGCCTGAGAACAGAAGTGAGATACCAGAGGTTGTTGGAGTTTCAAACTAGTCAGAGTGAAGAGACCCTGCAGAGCTCCCCAGGCATTTAGCTGAAACTCCAGAAATGCCACATCTTTGGAGAAAGGACAACATACTACTGTATGGATAGGATTAAGGACAAACTTAAGATAGTTTCAAAGAATAAAACCAAGTCTAACATGATTAAAAAGAGCCACCAGTAATTTAACTGGGACCCACAACAATCTCAGCATCCTTTAAAGGAGTCAACATAATCCATAGTCCATGTGATGTCCAACATATAATAAAAAATGACCTGATCTACTTAAAAAATTCAATTAAAAGGAAAACTCAAAAATGGGCAAAAGACTTGAACAGACACTTTACAAAGAATATGCTTGGATGGCCAATCAACACTTAAAAGTACACTTAATGTAGCTGGTTATCAGGAAAATGCAAAATAAAATCACAGTGAAATACCATTTTATACCAAGTAGAATGACTAAAATTTAAAAGACTGTAAATATCAAATTTGGAGGAAACCAGATTGCTCATACATTGCTGGTGATAATTTAAAATGATCTAACTATATGGGAAAACTGCTGTGTGGTTTCTTATGAAGTAAATCATACATCCATTCTATAACACAATAATTCTACTTTTAGGTAAACATCCAGGAAAAAATGAAAATTTATCTCCATATAAATACTGATACACAAATGTTTGTAAAAGCTTTAGCCCAGTAGCTAAAATCTGTAATAAAAAAAAAAAACCCAAACCCCAAATATTTACCAAGTAGAGAGTGGATGAACATATTGGTTTATTGAAACAATGGAATACTACTCAAAAATTTTTAAAAAAATGAGCACAAACCCATGGATGAATCTCAGAAACAGTATTAGGTAAGTCTGCTTCCATCCAGGAAGTAATAGGAGGCTGCAGAACTACCTTGTCAGGGTAAAAACTAAAAACAGTTCTTTCTCCATGTCGTGGCATAGGACTATGGTTCCTGAGAGAAGTGACATGAAAAATTCCAAATTACCTCAGCTTTCTGCCTGGAGGCAATTTTCATTCTGTGGTACAGAGTGAAGAACCAAACTGAGCTTGGCAGTTTTGCTGAGTTGAGGAGAGAAAGGTCAAAATTTGTAGAGACCAAGGCGCCTGAAATTTGTGAGGTCAAATACGGGACAGAGGAAGCTATAGAAAGACAGGCACCTTGAAATCTGCAGGGATCCCCTTAAATGTTTAGCTGCATTCACACATGCTTAGGGTACAACTCCAGAGTCCAGGAGTTGAACAACCTCCAGAAAAGAATGAATACTGAAGGAAGAAAATATATAAACTGAACAATTTTACTGAATGGGATTAAGAGTAGATTAGACTCTGCATGTAAAAAGATCAGTGAAGAAATCTGTCAACCTAAAATTCATAACCCAGAGAAGTATTTTTCAAAGATAAAAGTAAAATATAAATTTTTCTTCAAAGAAATATAAAGCTGAGAGAATTCACTGACAGCCAAATTCCACTACAAGAATTATTTATTTATTTATTTATTTATTTATTTATTTATTTTTTATTTTTTTAAGGATTTTATTTATTTATTTGACAGAGATAGAGACAGCCAGCGAGAGAGGGAACACAAGCAGGGGGAGTGGGAGAGGAAGAAGCAGGCTCATAGCAGAAGAGCCTGATGTGGGGCTCGATCCCATAACGCCGGGATCACGCCCTGAGTCGAAGGCAGATGCTTAACCACTGTGCCACCCAGGTGCCCCAAGAATTTTTTATTTTTAAAGGTCTTCAAGCAGAGGAAAATAATAGCAGATAGAAGTCTGAATCTACACAAAGGGCCAGAAGAAAATAGAAATGGTCAATATGTAGATAAATAAGAGAAAATTTTGCATTATTGTAAAAATACCTTTAAAAATAATTAATGGGTTAAAAGCATAAATAATAACGTATAATGAGGCTTCTAATGTATTATTGAGTTTTTAGTGTTAATTTTCATTAATTTTCTCCTGAGTGTTCATACAAAGTATTCTGGCCCAGAGATACAGTTGTTCTTAGTTATTGCACAGCAAATAGTAAAGGTGTTGCTGCCCACCCCATCTTGTCCCAGGCAGAGTCACTTTAGAGTGACACAATGAAAGTGGAGTTGTATATCCTATAAGAGTAGCTAGACACTCTATAGGTGAGGGAGGGAGAAAAAAGAAAAAAGATTAATGCCCCATTAAGAGATGGGGTATTGGTGTGGACACATCCTCTGTATGATAGCTTTGTGTGGAACTGTACACTTAAGATCTGTGCATTTCATTGCATGAAAATTTCTTTTTTTTAATTTTATTTATTTTTTTTAAAAGATTTTATTTATTATTTATTTGACAGAGAGAGACAGACAGCGAGAGAGGGAACACAAGCAGGGGGAGTGGGAGAGGAAGAAGCAGGCTCCCAGTGGAGGAGCCTGATGTGGGGCTCGATCCCAGGACCCCGGGATCACGCCCTGAGCCGAAGGCAGACGCTTAACAACTGAGCCACCCAGGCGCCCCAAATTTCTTTTTTTTAAAAGTGATTTTATTTATTTGACAGAGAGAGAGATAGAGAGAGAGAGAAGCAGGCTGCCTGCTGAGCAGGGAGCCCGATTCGGGACTTGATCCCAGAACGCCAGGGATCATAATCTGAGCTGAAGGCAGGCACTTAACTGACTAAGCCACCCAGGCACCCTTCATTGCATGCAAATTTCATCTTAATAAAAAGTAACTAGATAAGAACAGAAAGCTTTATTTTATCTTTGTTAATTTCCAGGTAAATAAGTAATAGTTTTTTATCTAATGGTTCATAAGGAGAATTTATGGAATTATATAAGAATTTTTTCTTTTACTGTGTAATAAAAGACATCATTATATATTTCACATTTCTGTTATTGATTCTAAGTCCTTGATTGGCAATTTAAAAATTTTCAGGAATTATAGTATCTCTAACACTGTGGTTTATCATAGATTTTGAACTTTAGCATGATAAATATGGTCACTGAAATATCAAGTATAATCACAATAACAAAAGTCAATTTGTTGGTCACTTTGATGAATAGTTTTCCATTAAAGGCCTTGTGGGTCAATGAGAAGAAGGGGGTCTGAAGTCTTGGATTTGACCTTAGGCTTCATTATTTTGTAGCAGTATTTTTACTGGGTGAGCCACTTCTCTGGATCTCATTTTGTTATCAGTAAAATCGAGATTATATTACTCAGCTCATAAAGCTGTTGTGAAGAATATGTGAAACTACAAATACATGTATATCAAGCAGAATCAAAATAGGCCTAATGCATAAATCAGATTAGATCCCATTGATATGTGTTATTGGAAGTTTTATATACACAGATATTTGTTGAATCTGTTTTTCTGTTGAAGCCTTCTTTACATCCTTTTTACTGTTTGAATAATTAGCTAACTGATTTCTTTATCCCCAGTCAACTAAGGGTTGCTGGAAGGGAGAGGATTGGGGGTTGGGGTAACAGAGTGATGGACATTAAGGAGGGCATGTGATGTTATATAAGACTGATGAATCACTGAACTCTACCCCTGAAACTAATAATACATTATATGTTAATTGAATTAAAAATGTGTATAAAGTATATATTGAAAATATACATTTGTAACCATGACACTTCCGTGGTAAATGTTTCTTTCTCAGTGACTTCTTACTGTGCTCTGGCTGAAGTCTGTTCTTCTCATGATGAATATGAGCTCAGTTATGCCCACCTCCCTTCCTTTCTAGCCTTCCTTTCCACTATTCTCTACCCTCCCCCTGCCACTGAACTGCTTCATGGCATGCTAATTTTTTCCTCTATGTTTTTTTGTAAGAGGCTTAAAAAAAAAATTTCTGCCTCCCCTGTTTCTTGTCCACTTGACAAATCCTAAGTTTGTTTTAATTCTCAGAACAAAGGTCATTTCATTGAAGAATTATGTAACCCTCTCTTCACCTAGGCAAAAAGTTAAATACCCTTTTATCTATGCCCATTATAACGTCTTGTACTGTACATATCTCTTAAAATCATCTAGTGTTTTGTAACAGACTTTGCTTATTTATCTGCCTTCATGCTAAGCTCTGAGTAACATGAGAATGAATCTTCACTGTATCCTTTTTCAGTAACATCTATATAATTTCACGTATATAGTATCTATAGCTAGAAAATGTATATATCAGATTTTCATTTCATTTAGGTGATTTGTTTCTGGTTAGGGAACTAACAATTTCTGTTCCTGACACACTTTAAAAAACATCTTAAAAGTAATGAAAAATTTATCGGACCCTTAACTAGAGAAAATATTTGAAAATACACTGATGGAAAAGAGATTTGCTGAGAGTAGGGAATAGAGGAAGATTATTGTTTTAGGTTATTCTTTCCTTTCCTCAAGATTTTTTTCTTTCTTTTTTCTTTTTCTTTTCTTTTTTGTGAAAACTAATAGGCTAGATTATATCCGGAGGCCTATTACATAGATGCCAACAGACTGTGCTCACCTCAACCAGAGCAAGTGTTATTTGAAAGGGTGCAGTAGGAGGAATTGAGGAAGAATCTTTTGTTGCTATATAGTATCTTATTTTATACACTCTATGTATACAAAGCTAATGATTTCTTTAAGGAGGATATTTGATTCCCTAAAATGTTATACTACAATTGCAATGAAAAATTAACTTAAACTTTCCAGTGTCTCTTCCGTTCCTTTAGTCTTACTTTAACAACCTCACATATTTTAAAATCTAGAAGGAACAAGTGGTGTAGGCTTACATTGAAAAGCCTAACTTAGAGATGGTTAATATGTATCTAGAGGCCACAGTAGATCTCATTTGGGCCTTTGTCAGACATACCTGGTCAGTCTCACTGCTCTTTCCTATTAGGTGCAGACTCATATTCAAAATTCTTTCTAACACAGACTTCCAAGAAGCTACCATCAACACTTGTCCAGTGAAAAATTAGGGAAAACCCCTTTTTCATGAAAGGAAATTATAGAGAAGCTATTTATTTCTTAACTATAGCAGTGAATTATATAACTCATGGTTTACAGGTGCTATAGAATCATATGGTCGGCAGCATAAACTATACTAAACTTGCTGACTCTGGGTCAAGGCTACCTGGTTTCAAATCTAGCCTGTGACTTATGGGTTGTGTGATCTTGAAATTCATCCACAACGTTGGGAATAATAATAACACCTACCTCATAGGACTGCTTAAGGAACTTTAATAGAGGTAAATTATTTCTAATAGTAAGCACTGAATAAGTGTTTGTTAAATAAATTAACATTTCTAGCTTTTAAGACCTAAGTAATGACTTTCCTAAAGATAACTACCCTTGGGTTGAAAAAAAAGACAAACAATAAGACAAGGTGATGGATATTTTTTCTGTATTACAGAGCCCATATGAATATATATCTTATAAATATGCTTTAAAATCATTTTGCGAATTTAATTCCAGAGGAATGTCATCAGATGGCAGGAATTTATATATTTTAGTAAAAATGATTTAAAGTACTGAAGAGAGTAATATTTAAAAATGACACTTGAAAGCTAAATAATTTTGCAAAGAGCTGCATCTAGTGGATAAACAAACAAAGGAAATGTTGTGAAGTTGAACTAGGGGAAAACGTCAAATATCAGGAAGGAGGTACAGCTGGGTAATTTATTGGGCTATGTGGTTGAATCCACTCCTTAAGCAGAAAAGAATCTTTTCACATTTAGTAGATATGATGTAATGTTGATGGCGTGGGAGTAATTTAGAAGTAAGATATTTTCCTTTTTGTAATGATGTGTTCCCTGGGTCAGGTGCTCAATAAGTATTTATTTGAATGTTCAGCGACTATTTTTGGAAGGGGCCTCTGAGTTCATATGTGGCCATAAAGCAAAAGACTGAATGAATTCAGCAGACAGAGTGCTTTGAAAAGGAATTTGATTTTTTCCCCTAATTCAGCTTGGTTAATTTGGGTCTCTTAGGAATCTGAGTGTCTAAAGGAGTTACCATAATAGTTAGAAAAAATTATGAAGGTGTATTTTAAAATTTAAAATCAGAATGAAAGCACTATAGAAACAACAGCTATGAAAATGAATTGTAGACAAGCTTTATATTGGCAGCCTTCAACGAGTCTAAGAAAATGTTTAAATAGAATAGGATGGGAACACTTTTTAGTAATAGAAATTTTGAAGTTTGGTCCATGGGTGGGATGAGAATTTGATTTTTTTTTCAGTGTCAGAGTAAGGTGCTGGAGCCTATTTATTCATTTTTTAAAAGATTTTTATTTATTTATTTGACATGGAGAGACAGCCAGCGAGAGAGGGAACACAAGCGGTGGAGTGGGGAGGAAGTAGCAGGCTCCTAGCAGAGAAGCCTGATGTGGGGCTCGATCCCATAACGCCGGGATCACGCCCTGAGCCGAAGGCAGACGCTTAACGACTGCGCCACCCAGGCACCCCTGGAGCCTATTTAATTGTTAACACACTGTTAAAGATTATGCCCCTTTAGAACATGTAGTCTTAGCCCCTTTATAGATTTATTGATCTGTACTGTGCCCTTTTGGGGGCATAGGTTTTAATAAATAAACACATATTTCAGAAAGCACATTTTATGATTGATTTTAAAGCATAGGCCAAGTGGACTTGACCATGGATTATTTTGAATTCTAAATGTACATTTCCACATGCGTTGGTCATTATTTTCACTAATGGTAGAATTAGCCTTTCTGAGTGGGTTATTTTAATGGACTTAATATAGTCTTTTAATGTTAGGACTTTTAAGTCCTTAAATCTATTAGCTCTGCTCCTACCTGTGAGTGAGGTTTTTCTTTCAGAAGAGAGTCAACTCTTTAACCTACTTAAGGCTTTAAAATATTATAGATGATTGCCCTAATCAGATGTAAGAACCTGGGTTCCTGTGTTAGCCCCGATCCTCTGAGAAACAAATGCCAAGATAGCATTGGACATGTAAGAGCTTTCTTAGGGGAAATGGCTTGTGGAGGAAAATGGGTAGGGAAGGGAGCTAAGAGAGGCTGGGAGAGCATTGGACTGTGATGCAGACATAGCTCTGACCCTGAAGGAGAGAAGTAAAACCTGAAGATTGGGTGCAAGAGGCTGGGACTGCAGTACTGCTCTTATAAATTTGAGCAAGCTTGATAGGGAGTCCACAGGCGAAAGCTTCCCCATCTCTCAGAAGTAGGCCTGCCTTAGTAGGCTTGCCTTGTGCCATCATTGGCTGGGAGCATCACTAGAAGGTGGTCTCAGTGGGAAAGTGGTGATAGGTTTCAGAGCATGGTAGCTGGAGCTGTAGGTCACAGTGGGAATCTGAGAGGCATATATTCATGGTCACCATCATCTCTGAGGGTGAAGCATCTCTTACCAAGGATTAGACTTATTATTTATGCCTATTTCCATCTCATCCTTATGATATCAGGACAACTAACATTTGTTAATCAGTTATTG
The DNA here is from genome assembly GCF_002007445.2 of Ailuropoda melanoleuca. Lineage (NCBI taxonomy): Eukaryota > Metazoa > Chordata > Mammalia > Carnivora > Ursidae > Ailuropoda > Ailuropoda melanoleuca. The sequence goes on from NC_048224.1 coordinate 97,297,006, forward strand.
TATATCAGACACTTTTGTGTATATAACCTTTGTTCACCTTTATGGCAGATATAAATATGTCCATACTAATGATAAAAAGTTGGAGCTTGTGCCACTTAATGGGACCCAGAATGCAGAGTTAATAGTGTGGGGGGGGTGAATCCAGGTTTATTAGACTCCAAATTGCCAGCTTTTGCTGTGAAATTATACTGCCCATATTATCATTTGAAAAGGTTCTGGGATGTAGAAATGTTAAATGACAGGTCAGAAATCACAGACATGGTTGACTTACCAAACAATGACAAAAACAGCATTTAAACTGCCTTGTCCTATTCAGGCCTGCCCTCTTTGGATAATACCTCTGGCTTTTACTTTCCATTTTTCGTTAAAACTTTTCTGAGAATGGTTTTTCTGAGAATATTGCCCTCTCTTGTTATCAAGGAAATGATCTCTGCTAATGTGACAATAGGTGCTAATGGGCACACTCCATTTCCCAACAAAAGGTTTTTTTTTTTTTTTTATCTGAGAGGCTTTGTACATGGAGAAGCACATTCATGATTATTAGTACTTTGTTTAATGCTCAGTGTATTAAATACATAAATGTAATAAAGTATTTAAAAACATTTTTAGCTTTTAAAGATAGATCACATATTTTAAATTCTGTTAAAAAATTAAAATATAATTATGAAATTATTACCTCTGATTCATTACCTTAAATAGAAGGGAAAGGGCAAACACAGTTATCACTCAGCTAATTATATCTATCCAAACCAATTCTGTGATTTAATCAATTTTTCATTAGTTCTCTGTGTATCTTTCAAGTATCATAGCTATAGTTATTTTGATACCTTTTAAAAGTTTGGTGATATTACTTTGATATATTTCCAGAGTTGTAGTCTTCTTAATTGACTCTGATGAATAAAGGATATCTTCTCCGAACAGTCAGGTTTTGGATTCTTGGTTGGGACCTAGATCTGCCTTGTTTCTCCCAAGGTGATTCAAAATTGAGCTATTGATCTTCAAACTGAGCTTCTTTTTGTATTTTTAAAATTTCACTGTTAGGTCAATAATACTTTTTTTTTTAAGTTAATACCTTTGACATAGGTTTTAGTTGTTTGCAATATGTTATCTTTGTTTTATTGTTTTGATATGCTGATTAAACATGTGTAACTTACCAATTATTGTGCCATTTAGTTTTTGTTATAGTTCATGGGATATTAAGGATTGACTCAGTTGACTTAGTCCTTGTTTATAGTACATTTATTTCATTAGTCACTTTGGAACACATGGTTGAAGCTCTGCTTTGTCATTGGCCTGATTGTATTGAATGTCCTTTTTTATTTTCACCTGCCTGTTATACATGACCAACAGAACTGATCAGTCTTCTCTTCTTGGTAAATTCCTACCTTTAAAAAAAACTGTTTGATTTATTCACTTTTACTTTTTCTTTCCTGCTTATGCAGAGAAAAGGAAACACAGGTCCATATTTTAGAAATGTATAATTAACAGAATAAAATATATCAAACATACACACACAAACACACACACACACAACCTTCCTTTATTTGTTAAGAAAAAGTCATCCTAACTTATTTACTTGTATTTTTTCTACAACTATTTATCTCTGCAATTTATATCAATTTTTCTCATTTGAACATGATCATGTACTAAAGTACTACTGTCCTTTTGCAGATTCATCTAATTTTAGAACTTATACCAAAAGGTATAAATGGTCATTATTGGCTGGAAAAATCACCCCCCCCTTTTTTTTTTTTAAAGATTTTCTTCTTTCTTTCTTTCTTTCTTTCTTTCTTTCTTTCTTTCTTGAGAGAGAGACAGTGTGTGTGAGCAGGGGGTGGGGCAGAGGGAGAGAGGGAATTTCAAGCAGACTCGCACTGAGTACAAAGCTGGATACGGCGCTTGATCTCACGATCCTGAGATCATGACCCAAGCTGAAATCAAGAGTCCCAGTGCTTAACCACCTCAGCCACCCAGGCACCCTTGGCTGGAGGAATCACTTTTAAGTTGACTCCATTGACTTTATAGCCATGACTCATTCTATTTACTGGCATCACTAGAATATTCTAAACTTGCTGTGGAATCTGTTACCCTCCACAGAATTCTGTTTCTTTTAGTGGTGAATGCTATGAGGGAATAGATCCACAAAAGAGTACACAGGGGAGTTAAGGAAAACCAAAAGTAATGTTGATGCTACTCTTGAGCCAATTTTAGTGGCAGAGCTTAAGAATTTTTCTCTATTTATCGTTATGAGTTTTTTTTTTTTAAAGATTTTATTTATTTATTTGACATGGAGAGACAGCCATAGAGAGCGGAAACACAAGCAGAGGGAGTGGGAGAGGAAGAAGCAGGCTCATAGCGGAGGAGCCTGATGTGGGGCTCGATCACAACGCCGGGATCACGCCCTGAGCCGAAGGCAGTCGCTTAACAACTGAGCCACCCAGGCGCCCCTCGTTATGAGTTTTATTGATCTTTTCAATTAGCTTGCTCTTCTTGGTAATATTTCCATTTACACTTGATTCCTGTCCTCTTGGGTGAGGTAGTTGCATTTCTATTATGGCCTTCTGCCTTAAAATGAAGGTGGAATTCTGATGTTAGGAGTTTGAACAATAATGCTTCACACAGGCCTCTTAAGTTAAAATATCAACATCTTTTAATCATAGGTAATAATTTCCATATCATTGCAGACTTAATGCATAGGAAGGAATGGAAGCTTCTTTTCCCCCCAGATCATGTTATATTGGTAGTTGTCTACTCCACAGATACTACCCTATACAATAAAGCCAGCATAGTAGGGATTTTAAATATATAGAGATTTTAAAAATTTCCTGCAATAGGCAGAGACATTCTTCAATTTGGAGTCTGGGAAATTGTCAGTATTTGCACATTAATATGTCTTCTTCTAGTTAGTTTTGTTTATTGGTAAACAATACGGGGTGGAAATAAAAGATAGGGTGTGTGAGGATGTGGAAACATTTGTGGCTAGAACTTATCAAAGGATACTGAGGAGATTAAAGAGATGATTCCTGATTGCAGGTGATGGATTAGTAAGGAGCTAAATGATTGAATAGAGAGGAGTTGGAAAGAAAGAATTAAAGATTAGTTAGATAAATTCAGAAAGAATAAAAAGGACGGCAATATGCTATATTGGCTCTCAATGCTTAATCAAAAGTTGTAATGAATAAACTGCTAAAACAACTGGGAATGACCAAAAAAGCCAAAGGGTCTCCATAAATATTTTTTCCAGCATTACATCTAAAACCTACCTAATTAATTACCATCCACTTTTTCTAAAATATAATTGCATATACAAGCAGTTCCTGACTTTCAGAGATTTGACTTTCTTAAACCCTACATTTTCATACATCAAACATGGTAACCTCTTTTGTAAGCTGAATTTGGACATTTATATGGCAGCTGGAAAAAACATTTTGAGGTGTTAGGTGCCACTGCTAGCTTAGTCTTTAAAAATCATTGTTATCTTGTCCAAATTACACAACTGTTTGAATTTTAAATTGCTTTTACCTTACTTTTAGATTAGAAAAAAAATAAAATTGATAATGCCACTTTTCATAAGAATAGGCCTCATAATTGGGAGAAGGTAGGAAGTCATCAGCCGTGTTGAAAGAATAGCAAATCTTTAGCCCCATCGGACCTAAATTAAGAAAGAAGTTGAGGCACCTGGGTGGCTTAGTCAGTTGAGAGTCTGCCTTTGGCTTGGATCATGGTCCTTGGGTCCTGGGATTGAGTCCCCTGTTGGGATCCCTGCTCAGCAGGCAGCCTGCTTCCCCATCTCCCTTGCTTCTCCATCTCCCCTTGCTCCTCCTACCTACTCGTGTAGTCTCTCTCAAGTAAATAATAATAATACAAAACAGAAGGGGATGATGTAAAAACAACAAAATGCCAGAAATACATTGTCAAATTCTGTGAATAAAAGAAATAATTAGTAATTTTATAATTTTTTTAGCTCTTTGGGACTGAAATCTTTCTTTTAACATGGAAACTGATGATTGGACTATGCACCTTTTCACAGATGCTTTTAGTACATGATTTCTGAAAGCAGGGAACTGCCCATACCTAACCTGGAACTTACAGTCTAGTGGTGCCACTAGAAAATAAACATTTTATCACATTTTCGTGTAATAAACAGCACATAGAATGTGCTCACTTAGTATTTGTTAGAAAAATGAGTGAATAAGTTCACAATGTAATTTCTCCTACTAAAGTTACTACAAGTTAAAAATCAAGTAATTAGCTGAATTGGGACCCTTGTTTCTTGCCATCCAATCTAGAGATTCTGTGCCTTCTAAGAGTGTTAATAGTTTTAGTCTGACTCACCAAGTTGTAGGGCTTCAGGCCTCCTCTTAACTGTTGTTCATCAGGACAGGGTTGCTTCTTCTCCTGTATTGGTTTCATCATGAATATGCATTACAAAAAATATAATCAGTGACAATAACAACCAGGCATTTCTCCCCTTTAGGTGAAAATCTGAATAAGCCTCTAACCTTGTCATTTTAACTACAATTTGGAAGGCACTTTAAGATACAGGCATACCTCCGAGATACTGTGGATTTGGTTCCAGATCACTGCAATAAGCAAGTATCACAATAAAGCCATCCAAATAACTTTTCTTCTCCTTTTTTTTTTTTTTTTGGTTTCCCAGTGCATCTAAGATATATTTACACTACACTATATTCTATATTGTAGTACTATTATAGTACAATAGTGTCTAAAAATGTGCATACCTTAAGTAAAAAATACTTTCTTGCTAAAAATACTAACCGTCATGTGAACTTTCCTTGAGTTGTAATCTTTTGGGTGGTGAAGGGTCTCACCTTGATGTTGATGGCTATTGACTGATCAAGGTGGTGGCTGCTGAAGGCTGGGTGGCTGTGGCAATTACTTAAAACAAGGCAGCAGTGAAGTCTGCCACATTGATAGACTCTTCCTTTCATGAATGATTTCTCTGGAATGTATGATGTTGTTTGATAGCATTTTACCTATGGTAGAAATTCTTTCTAAATTGGAGTCAGTCTTCTCAAACCCTTCTGCTGCTTTATCAACTAAGTTTATGTAATATTCTAAAACCTTTTTTTTATCATTTCAAGTAATCTTTAAATTATCTTCACCAGGAGTAGATTCCATCTTAAGAAACCACTTTCTTTGCTTATGCATAAGAAGGAGCTCTCCTCACCTGTTCAACTTTTATCATGAGATTGCAAGAATTTATCTACATCTTCAGGCTCCACCTCTGATTTTAGTTTTCTTGCTGTTTCTACCGCATCTGCAGTTACTTCTGCCACTGAAGTCTTGAACCCCTTGAAGTCGTCCATGAAGTTTGGAATCAACTTCTTCCAAACTCCTGTGAATGTTGATATTTTGTCCTCTTTTAATGAATCACAAATGTTTTTAATGACATATGGAGTAATGAATCTTTCCAGAAAGCTTTTAATTTACTTTGTCCAGATCCATCAGAGGAATCACTCTCTGTGGTGGGTACAGCCTTTTGAAATGTATTTCTCAAATAAGACGACTTGATAATAATAAGCCATTTGCTCCTGATCTATGGACCAAAGAATAGATGTTGTGCTAGGAAGTGTGAAAACATTAATGTCATTGTACATCTCCATCAGAAAATTTGGGTGACCAAGTACATTGTCAATAAGAAGTAATATATTTTCTTAAAAAGATTTTGTTTATTTGACAGAGAGAGAGAGAGCACAAGCAGGGGGAGCTGCAGAGCTGAGCAGGGAGTCCCACATGGAGCTCGACCCCAGAACTCTGGGATTATGACCTGCGCTGAAGGCAGATGTTTCACTGGCTGAGCCACCCAGGCTCCCCAAGAAGTAATATTTTGAAAGGATTTTTTTTTCTGAGCAATAGTTCATAGTGAGCATAAAATATTGATAAGCCATGTTATAAACAGATGTACTATTATCCAGGCATTACTGGTCCATTTATAGAGCACAGGCTGAGTAGATTTAGCATAATTCTTAAGGGCTGTAGGATTTTGGAATGGGAAATGAGCACTGGCTTCAACTTAAACCACAAGTTGCATTTGCCCCTAACAAGAAAGTCAGCCTGTCCTTTGAACCTTTGAAGCCAGGCATTGACTTCTCCCTAGCTATGAAAGTCCTACCTGGCATCTTCTTCCAATAGCAGGCTGTTTCATCTTCATTGAAAATCTGTTGTAACCACCTTCCTTATGATCTTAGCCGGATCTTCTGGAGAACTTGCTACGGCTTCTACATCAGTACTTGCTCTTCACCTTGTGCTTTCACGTTATGGAGATGGCTGCTTCTTTTTTTCTTTTTTAAAGAGAGAGACTGAGTGAAAGACAGAGAGAGAGAGAACATGAGCAGGGGGAGGAGGAGAAGCAGACTTCCCTGCTGAGCAGGGAGCCTGACATGGGACTCGATCCCAGGACCCTGGGATCATGACCCGAGCTGAAGGCAGTCGCTTAACCAACTGAGCCACCCAGGCACCCCTGGAGATGGCTTCTTTCCTTAAACCTCATGAACCAACTCCTGCTAGCTTCAAACTCTTCTTCTGCAGCTTCCTCACCTCTCTCAGCCTTCACAGAATTGAAGAGAGTTAGGACCTTGCTCTGGGTTTGGCTTTGGTTTAAGGCTTGATCTATCCAGACCACTAAAACTTTCCCCATATTAGCAATAAGCTGTTTTGCCTTCTTATCATTCATGTGTTCCCTGGAGTAGCACTTTTACGTTTCCTTCAAGAACTCTGCCTTTGCATTCACACCTTGGCTAACTGTTTGGCACAAGAGACCTAGCTTTTGGCCTGTCTCAGCTTTCGACATGACTTTCTCACTAAGCTTAATCATTTTTAGCTTTTGATTTAAATTGAGAGAAGAGCTACTCTTCCTTTCACTTCAACACTTAGAGGCCAGTGTTGGGGTACTAATTGGCCTATTTTCAACATTGTTGTGTTTCAGGGAATAAAGAGACCTGAGGAGAGGTAGAGAGATGGGAGATAGCCGGTCAGTGGAGCACAGAACACATTCAACATTTGTCGATTAGGTTTGCACTCTTACATGGGCGTGGTTCATGAGGCTCCAAAACAATGACAGTGGTAACATCAAAGATCACTGGTCACAGATCACTGTGACAAATATAATAATAATGGAAAAGTTTGAAGTATTTTGAGAATTACCAAAGTGTGACGCAGAGATATGAAGTGAGTAAATGTTGTTGGGAAAATGGTGTCAATAGACTTGCTTCATGCAGGGTTGCCACAGACATTCAATTTGTAAAAAATGCAATACCTGTGACGCACAGTAATGTGAAACACAGTAAAATGATGTGTGCCTATATAAATCCTCTGTTAACATAGTTTCAAGTAAATAAACAGGAGTGTGATAGGAAACAGTTTTAGAAAGATGAGTTCTTAGGGAAGCCTTCTCTTTGGAGGATGCTGAGAAGAAAAATGCCATTCTTATCATTTTACTTTATTTTGTTAGAAATTTTTACAAATTGAAATTAGTCATGCTCAGAGATGAAATACACGTTTGATTATTTATTAGCACCAGGGGTGGGCACATGAGATCTTGTTGAATTTTTGGATTTTAACAGTGGCAACAAAATGAAGCATTGCTTGTTAGAAATATATTCATAGAAGGGTGATAATTTAATGGAATTACATTCATATTTGTATCCAGTGACAAATTACATTTTTCCATTTCTTTTTTTTCTTTTTTTTATCCACAAAATAATTTTCTGTGAAAAGGTTTCATTTTATATATACCAACATATTAACACATCTATTTTTTATGCAACCTTTTGAACCCCGTATTAGCTAAAGGCAGCTCCTTCCTGATGGGAGCAAGGGGGAAAATGAAATTATTTATTGTGTTGGAAGAAACTTAGTAGTAGTAATTGGACTACTGCCTGATAAGAAATGTGACTCAATTTCTAGACATGCTATAAAAAATAGTTCTACTTGTTTGCTTATTTTATTATAAATTATTTTTTAATCTAGTATCACTAACCTATCTATTTAATCATTTTTGTAGAATTTTAAAACTGGATTGCTTGCTTCAAGCATCGTATTTTGTAGATGAAAAATAAGAACAAATTAAGGAATAGAAAGTGGTTCAGATAGACTAAGTGACTTATCTAAAGACACATAGAAATTTCATGGCTGATTTCTGTTGAGTTGACCCATCATATAATATTATACTAGAGGGCTGTGTCACAGGAAAGTGCAGGAGGGTAAAAGAATAACTTTATGCTTTACATTTTAGATTCACTAGGAACATCTCTAGGCAAAACAGAAAAGCCATAAATACCATGGGCTTTGGAGATACACAGACCTAAGCTGTGGACTATATGAGCTAGAATTTTAGTCTTTGGGTGTCATTATCTGTTTTGCAGGCTGGTAAAGTAATTTCTTCCTGAATTTTGGTAGAGCATTGTTCGAAAGCTTAGTAATTTATTCAACGAATCTATTTGAGCACCTACTGTTTGCAAGACGTTGCAGCGGTAATTGCAGGTAGCGTATTCTGAATATGAGTGAGACACTGTGCACAAATAACCACACCTTTTACACTTTTTCGTTTTTCATATTTAAATCTGTATTTAAGTGGCTGCACATAAAGACATTAATAAAATAAATAGCGAGACTTGGGGCCAGCAAATATATTTGAAATAAAGAGAAATTAGAAAGAAATATAGAAACAGTAATGAAGGTTTTAAATTAAACAAAACAATAAATAAATAGATTAAGACTTTACTCAATGCTTTTATATTTGATTGTGCAAAATTTGACATGTCTAAACCACAATATTATGTTTCATTGGCATAATCCAGATTATGTTTATTGGATGGAATCTAAGTAGGCAAGTAAAAGGCATCATCTGAAAATTAATGCATATAATGCCCAAGGAGATGTTTTTATAAAAAGTAACTGTTGTGATTTGAAGCATAAGGTTTCCATAGAAGTGAGTTTAAAGTGAATGTTTTTGGGTGTAGGTTCAACACACCATGCTATTATAGGTGAAAATCACTTACTTATTTTAGAGCTTCTTACTTCATTAAAATATGTCATTATTAAAGCCCCTTGGTACACATTCAAATTTTAAAAGGAAAAAATAATCTGCAGCACACCTGGTTGTATATAATTGTCCTTGATTCTAATAGCAAAATTAGCAGAATTGCTCTTTAAAGATGTTCACATTATAGTCACTGATCTTTTTGCTATTAATAGTTTTAAGCAGTTATATAGCACTTTTAAGGTAGCCTGCTTAAAAAAGTGTATTTAAAAGTTGCATATTTTTTACAATATGAGGTAGGAGAGACTTAACTTGACACTCACCTCTTTTTTTTTCTTTTTTTTCTTAAGTCCTGGCATCATTACATACCATGCAAAGCTCCTTTCCTCTATAAAGCTATAGCAAGCTCTGGGGCAAATATACTTTTATTTGGCCAAAGCAAATGTTTAAGGGCACGCTGGGAGTAATATAGTTAAGATTCTCGTATATTTTCACTTGTTGCTGGGAAAAAAAGTTTTACTTCTGGTCAAGATAGTACTTCTATACACTTTGCAATGGCTGGACAGTTTTCTCATCTCTCTTTTACCTCATGGTAGTGTGAGATAGAGTTGGGACAGGAGCGGGATAAGTAATGAGTTAGAAGATGAATCAGGTGCCAGCCGGAGTAACTCTACATACAGTGAGGAGCAGGGAGCATCGGGGTTTCACCTCTTGATTTGTCCACAGGATCCTAATAGCAGTATGTTCCCACAGCTGTCAATTTTTCTTAAATTGAGTTATAACTGATGTATAACTCTGTGTAAGTTTAAAGTGTATAAAGAAGTGATTTTATATTTGTATATATTATAAAATGATTAACACAATTAGGTTATTTAGGATATCTATCACCTCATATAATTATATTTGTATGTGTGTGTGGTGGGAACTCTTAAAATCTACTCTTTTAGCAACTTTTATTAACTATAGTCACCATGCTGTACATTACATCCCCAGAACTTATTCATCTTATAACTGAAAGTTTGTACCATTTGACCACCTTCATCCATTTGCCCCATCCCACATCCCCACCCCTGGCAACCACCAATCTGTTCTCAATTTCTGAGTTTGGTTTTTTAGTATCTCATGTATAAGTGATATCATACAATATTTGTCTTTCTCTATTTGACTTATTTCACTTAGCATAATGCCTTCAAGTTCCATCCATGTTGCCCCAAATGGCAGAGATTCCTTCTTTCTCCTGACAAATAATAATATTTTATCTATCTATCATCTATCTCTCTCTCACATTTTCTTCATCCATTCATCTGCTGATGGACATTTAGATTATTTCCANAGTTCCATCCATGTTGCCCCAAATGGCAGAGATTCCTTCTTTCTCCTGACAAATAATAATATTTTATCTATCATCTATCTCTCTCTCACATTTTCTTCATCCATTCATCTGCTGATGGACATTTAGATTATTTCCATATCTTGGCTATTATGAATAATGCTGCCATGAACATAGGGGTACAGATATCTTTTCTGATTTTATTTCCTTTGGATATATATATCCAGAAGTGGGATTGTTGTTAAAATGTCTATACTACCCAAAGCCATCTATAGATTCAATGTAACTGCTATAAAAATTCCCATGGCATTTTTCAGAGAAATAGAAAAAAAAGTCCTAACATTTGTATGGAACCACAAAAGACCCCAAATAGCCAAAGCTATCTTGAGAAGGAACAAAGCTGGAGGCATTACACCTCCTAATTTCAAGCTATGCTCCAAAGCTGTGCTCTCCCATACACCCCCATGTATATGGTCAACTGATATTTGACAAGGGAGCCAAGAATACTCAATGGGGAAAGGATAGTCTCTTCAATAAATGGTGTTGGGAAAACTAGATAACCTGTCTTAACACTACTCACAGAAATTAACTCAAAGTGGATTAAAGACTTAAACAGAAACTTGAAACCATAAGACCCCTAGAAGAAAACAGGGGAGAAACACCTTGACATTGGTTTTGGCAATGATTTTTTAGATATGACACTGAAAGCATAAGCAACAAAAGCAAAAATTAATAAGTGGGACTATTATCAAACTAAAAAGGTTTGCACAGCAAAAGAAACTGTCAACAAAATGAAAAGGCAATCTATAGAATAGGAAAAATATTTGCGAATCGTATATCTGATAATGGGTTAATGTACAAAATAAAAAAAAAAACTAATACAACTAAGTAGTAAACAAACAAACCCAAATTTGATTAAAAAATGGACCAAGGAACTGAATGGACGTTTTTCCAAAGAAGACATACAGATGGTCAACAGGTACGTGAAGAGATGTTCATCATCACTAATCATCAGGAAAATGCAAATCAAAACTACAATGACACTGTTACAATGGCTACCATTAAAAAGACAAGAGATAACAAGTGTTGGCAAAGATGTGGAGAAAAGGGAACCCTTGTGCACTGTTGGCAAGTATTTAAATTGGTACAGTACCATAGAAAACCTTATGGAGGTTCTTTAAAAATTTTTTCAAAAGCACCGAATTTTAATTGCTGTAGAAAAAAGCAGTAATTTGTCAATATCATTTTATCCTTTAAAAATTTTGAGTTTGGGGGCACCTGGGTGGCTCAGTTGGTTTAGCATCCAACTTTTGATTTTGGCTCAGATCGTGATCTCAGGGTCATGGGATCGAGCCCTGCATCAGGCTCCATGCTCAGCATGGAGTCTGCTTGTCCCTCTCCTTCTCCTCCTTCCCCTGCTTATCTTCTTTCGCTCTCTCTCTAAAACAAATAAAATCTTTAAAAAAATTTTTTTGAATTTTAACTTGAATAGTTCTTCTTAAAAAAAATTTATTTATTTACATAAACTCTACACCCAGTGTTGGGCTTGAACTCACAACCCTGAGATCAAGAGTCACATGCTCTTCCAACTAAGCCAGCCAGGCACCCCTTAACTTAAATAGTTCTTATCAAATGATTTCTTGCACAGTTCAAGTTAAAATTATCTTGACAACTGAATAAGAGCAATGGACTCCATTAACTGGAAGATAACCAAAAAAATCAGAGAGCCGACTGGTATTGCCATTATTTCAACTAACTTATTTGTTATTGACAGTTCAGTTCACCCACAGACTTGGGTTCTAATGATCCATTTGGCCATTAGCTCCAGTTTATTGCTGTAAAAAAGTCATTCAGCTTCTTTTGGCCTGGGTTTTCTCTCCTGTTCAAAGATATTTTTGTATTTTAGTTCAGAAGTTCTTTAAAATATCCCCAAGATCTCAGATTATATGGATACTTTTCCTCCTTGCAAGTTTCTAAGAATCCTCTCCCATTAGCCTAGAGAAGTTAGAAACTATTGCTGAGTTAGTGGCATTGGAATCTTCAGTGAATCTTTTTTAAAAGACAGAATTCTGGAGGTTCTTAGCAGTAGGTATAGACTAGGACTATTTTAAATAGCCCCACTATATTAAAAGCTATTTTAAAATAGCTATCTAGGTAAGTGTGAGACATAGCCATATTTGGGAAGCAACCGAATTGTTACAAATCGTGTGCCATGTATTTGGCAAACCTATGTGATGTCCCTGCAGCTCTCTTTACTAATAGTGCTGTAAGAAATGCTCTGGAGAGTTATGTGAAATCAGTTCAACTTATCCTAGGCCCTAGGATAAATTCACATTATATCATTTTTAAACAGGAAAGTATATTCCCCACCTGACTGAACTAGTTTAAATATCAATCCAGGCTTGAAAACGGAATCAATTATATGACCCTAGCTTTAAGGATGGAGACATAGAATGGTAGCTGGTAATTTAACATCTGAGGAGACTGAATGGGTTAGAGCTGATTTAAAATTGGTAAAGGCAGCAGGGACAGATGGTTTCAGCATCACATTTTATGTGTTTTTAAAGGAAAAAAAATGTCCTATATCTACATGAGACATTTTTATTCTCTTGCAAAATGCAGAATTACTTCTTGCAATAATGATGGATTCTGGAACTGTATAGACATATTAATACTAAAGAAATGAAATTAGTTATTTATCTGCGGGACAAATACGGGTCTAGTAGCCACAAACTTTCCCAAAGACCTCATTGTCTTTCAAAAACTCAAAGGAGGGAAAGGACATTTCCCTTTGGTGACAGTTTAAATCACACTTCACTTCTACAATGGTCAGCATACATTTTTGTATGTGTGTGAATATGATGAGTGTCTTTTGAGGGTTTAGTTGAAAATGTCCGAATCTCCTGTTAAATGGTCACTGCCCTCACTGATGGTAAACTGGAAGGGCCTGACGTGCTTTAGAGGGTCTTGGCTCTCCCCGAGATTTCCCCAAATACCAAACCTCATTTCCTTGTCTACAATTTGTATTCTATTTTATTATGTCACCTCATTTCCAAAGAATGAATCCTTATGATTTTGAGCAGTGTCAAAAATGAAGCTTTTTATTATTTTATAGTTTGTGTTAAGAGGATTCATTTGGCAGTGTTCAAATCTTAAGCCAAATTAGTGCAATTTATTTCAGTGCACCAATTTCATGGTTCGTTAATTCATTGTTATTATTGCTAACTTTCACTCTAATTTTGCCATGAAACTGAACAGTAAGTAATATCTGACAAAAACTGCATAGCACCTAAAAGCTCCATAGGATGAAGGTAGAAATGTATATACTTAGACAAAATGGACAAACAACTCGTTTATCAAATAAGGAAGGTTTTTAATTAGAACAAAATGAAACACTTTTGTAAATGAAAAGGTAATTTAAATTAATTGTCAGTATTGAGCCAGTTGCTTATGGCAGAAAATTGTCTTATCTTGTGACGGCAATTTAAGCACAAAGACTGGGAAAAGAATTTTAAACCTGCTTCATTGTAATATTAACTTATCTTTAAAGGAGACATTTACATTTAAAAAAGTTTCGACTACTTCAATTGCAGCTATTAGGGACTAAAATGTTTGTTAATGTTAATTACAGCTATATATCTTTCTGCAACTGATATTTTGCAATTGTATGTAATTTTTTTGTGGTTGCCATTATTTACTCTGCCTCAACTTTTCTGTGAGTAGATAGATCTGTTTTCCAAAAGCATCCTGTGTTACGATAGACAAAGAGAAGAAAAAAAATAATAAAAAAGAAAACCCTCTTATGTAAAATAGAATTTTCCAAAATGAATTTAATTATGAAATAACTTGAAAAATACTATTGATTAAGGAATTAAAATGCCCAAGTTTTTACTAACACGATTATATTTAAAGTGTGTGCTTTAAAAAGCATTTGACATTTTAGTGGTATTCTTAAAAACTTTCATTATTAAATGTTCCTGTATGGCCCTTATTTTCTCCTGTCTCCAAACTTACTTTAACATCATTCACTCTCTCTTCAACTCTTTTATCTCCCTTTAAGTCACCACTGGCCCCTTAGTTGAAAAGTCAAGTGGCTGCTTTGGGTTCCCATATTATGTGGCCTGTCCTAGTATTCAGTGATGCCAGACAAGCCTTTGTTCTTAAAAGTTTCTCCTCTCTTAAATTCCATGACATTTCTTCAGTGACTCCATTTCTCCCTGAATGAACCTCTTCAATTTCATTTGTTGGTTTCCTTCTTTTCCTTCATTCCTCAGAGCTCACATCTCCTAAGTCTGACTTCCATTTCTCACATCATACATATTTCCTGGGCAATCTTATCTGCCCTGATGGCTTCAAATATAGCCTGTAAGTAGAAAATCCCGAATTTGGTATTATGGGCTCTAGAGCACCTATTGTTTCTGATTGTATACTGGAACATTCCACATGGAAATATCAGTTTACCTCATGCTTCACATGCCTGAAAGTAAAATTGTTTCTTTCCCAAAAGTCTGCTATTCCTCTTTATTCCTTATCTTAGCCAATGGAACCATCATTCTCTTAGGCCACTCCCCAGTTGTCCCCATCTTACCATGACGTCATTATCCACCAAGTTGCTGGAGCCAAAAGTTAAGGCAGCATTCTTCTTTTCTTTTTTCAGTTCATTTAACCAGTAAGACTCCCTTGAGAAAGTAAGTTACATATTTCCACGTCTATTTTCACAATTCCTGTGGAATGTAAAGTCTAGTGTTTAGAACCAATTGAGACATAAGATATAAGAGATAATCAAATGGAGATAAAAAAAACTTTATTCCTGCTAAAACAGTTTGAAAATATTGGATTAGATATGGAGCAAAAGTGAGTGTCTTTAAGATTTTCCCTAAGTTTTAAATGCAGATCAAAACCACAAATCAAAACCACAAAGAGTTATCACCTCACAACTGTCAGAGTGGCTAAAATAAAATTAAAACAACAACAACAACAAAACAAATTCAAGAAACAAGAGTTGGTGAGTATGGAGATTCCTCAAAAAATTAAAAATATAACTAGCCTACAATCCAGTAATCATACTACTGGGTGTTTACCCAAAGAATATAAAAACACTAATTCAAGGGATATATGCACCCCTGTGTTTATAGCAGCATTATTTACAATAGCCAAATGATAGAAGCAACCCAAGTGTCCATTGATAGATGAACGGATAAAGAAGATATGGTATATATATACAATTAAATGTTATCCAGCTGTAAAAAGAATGAAATCTTGCCATTTGCAACAACATGGATGGATCTAGAGAGTATATTGCTAAGTGAAATAAGTCAGTCAGGGAAAGACTAATACCATATGATTTCATTCATATGTGGAATTTAAGAAACAAAACAGAGGGAAAAATAGACAAACCAAAAAACAGCCTATTGACTATAGAGAACAAACAGATGGTTACCAGAGGGGATGTGGGTGGGGTGACGAGGGAGATAGGTGATAGGAATTATAGTATTCTTGTCTTAATGAGCACTGAGTAATGTATGGAACTGTCGGATAACTGCATTGTATACCTGAAACTAGTATAGCACTGTATGTTAACTACACTGGAATTAAATTTTAAAAAATAAATTAAAAAAATTTTTTTCCCAAGTTTTGACTTTGGCACAAAAAAATTTGAATTTAAGTCTCTTTCTTATATCTTCCTCCCACCTCCAAAGGAGGGAATTGAGAGAGAGAGAAGTAGGGGTGAGAGAGCGGCTGCAAGTACACATACATAGCTTTTTATAATATTAACAATTCCTTGCAAGGGCAGAAAGTAGTGTTTTTTGTTCAGCATGGCATTTCTAGCATCTTAAACAATGCCTGTGTCTATTGATACCTGATAAATATATGTTGAACGAATGAAAAAGAATATATAAAATCTTCTATGTTCCTTTCCCTGGGCTTGTTTGCTCTTCTTGACATTCTCATTACATTTCTTTCGTATCTCTGTTAAAATATTTTTCTTTCTATGTAACCATGATTTCCATTTTACATTTATGTTTTACCAACTGTCATGATTGAATGTTTGTTTCCCACAAATTGATATTGAAGCCCTAACCATCAGTGTGATGGCATCAGGAGGTGGGGCCTTTAAGGAGTAATTCAGTTTGAATGAAAGCCTAGCTCCTGACTTCCATTCATTCTTTTATATATCACTTCTTCATTCAAAAAACATTTATTATGCGCCTGCTATGTTACAGGTACTTCTTCAGGCCCTGGTATATAAAAATAGTTGAAGAACAATCTCTGCTTTTGGCAAGCTTATATACTAATAGAGGAATTAGTCTGTAAATAAGTGCAGTACAATGTTCTGCTATGAGAGAAGATTTTGTATGGCATTGCAAAGTAAGAAATGTGTTGAATTTGCATTTGTTGAGTAAAAAAATCAATCAGTAGCATCTGCTAAATATTTTGCCTTGGCCTTCATTATAGATTATTTTCATAAGAAAAAATGTGTATCTTTTTATCTTAATTTTACATATGAAAATATACTGAGTACCTGCATGTTAAGGTTTCGATTTCTTAGTTCTAACTTCTGCCCAGGTTAAGCTCTGTAATTCAGGCTTCTAATTCTATTAACTCTTTGAAGTGAAATAACAAATCATAATTTAATATTTTTTTGTCTTATTCTGTGTTTCATGTGATTGTACTGTCTTCTCCACAGCCTTCATTTTACTTGAAAAAGTAACCATAACCTTGGCAGAAGAAAGTCCTAAAGTGACAAATGGGTTTAAATTACTTTACTTACTTTCAGTTTATAGAATTATCAAGATTCAAAATGTCTTTGAACTAGATAGTTATTAGTGTCCTTCTATTATGAGATTCTATGACTCTAAGATTATACAAAGAAACTTCTAGTCTAACGTGATAATAGTAAGAATTAGGCCACAGATTTTTTTTTATCGGTATTTTTCTATTGCTTAGTTCTTACAATTACTTTGTCCCCTTGATATTAGCCTCTTTCCAGTTAAGATAGAGGCTGCCTGTTCAACATGATTCTATCAGAAGTTTATATGTTATGTTTTCCCTGGTGACCTTCTAGCTATAGAAGCATGTGGACCTCCTGTATGGCGAATGCTGTTGCCAGTGCACTGTAAATGCTCTTTGAGCCAAGCTGGGGTCACCTCCTTTGGGTGTTTCTCAAGAAGGTTAACAACTTTGATTCTAACCTGGATCCATAAGAGTATTATCTTCATTGGTGATTGCACAGGCATTTATGAACCTGCTTTTGGATGAGAGAGTTTGAGGAACAGAGTTCGAGGCCTGTTTGACACTATAGGGGATGAGACTGAAACTTTATTGGGCTTTGCTCTTGCAGGGCATAATGGTTCCTGATTGTGAAAATCCAGTGGGATACTGTAATGCTGATATTCCTTATCAAGGCTAAGAGTCTGGCACTTGTTAACTCTCTGGTCCAGGCTGAGCAATTCTGAGGTTGTTCCTCCCTATCTCTTGTGACACAGAGCTACACAAATCTCTAGATTTGGGATTTTTATTAAATCACCCAAGTTAGAATGAAGGTTAGTTACAAATGACTGAGACCATCAGTCATTTCGCTTTTTTACCATGTCTAACCATCATTTTATATTTGCTTCCAGTAGTTGGCCTTATAAATCTTAATTAAAGTCTTTCTCAGCCACTGAATTTAAGCTGTCACCGATTATAGCTTCGTTGAGATGTCTGTGTCCATTAATACCTTATCAAAATGCAGCATCTCCTACCTTTGCAGTTCATGTTGCATTTATCTCTACAGCGTTGTTAATGGGGGAGGGTAGATATCGGCTGGCAGCATAGCATTCCCTGACAGGTGGCGATAAGCAGCAACGGCTGGCTTTTCTCTCTCCAGAGCCTTAGTTGCATCTTTAAATTCCTGGAACTGTGGTTTGCTAGATACAGAATGTCTAGAATACTTTAAACAAAAATCAACCTTTGATTCCTATTCCAAGCCATAAAGGGGTAAAATACTCATGATGTTTTTCTCAGATCATTCACATTTTAAAAAGCAGCCTAAAGTAGTAAAAGTTCAGTTTGTTGGCATGATCCAACTGAGTATTTGCAAATTTAAGAAAAAATGCATACCTAAATTCATGAACAAAGGAAAGTGTGTTGCTTCTAAATTGCACTTCTGATATTTCCGTGTGGAAGCGGATGTAATTTAAATCCAATATGTCTGCCTTGGCATTATTGAATGGTGTTTTAAGCATTTGCTTTCTATAACTAGATTGACTAGGAAATGAACTTGAGAAGGTGAGAATTTCAGATGGAGATCTAAAAGTATGACTAAATGAGAGATTTAGAAGTAGAGAGCTGGAAATTATGTAAAATCGACCTTCAGAGTACCGCAGCATCAAATATTATCACTGCAGTGACACCAATCAAAAATATTGGCGAGTTCTTTAGTCACAGGAAATAAAAGAACAGGGTACTCGGATATAAATCAGTGACACATTCCAGCACCAAACAATTTAGATTCTATATAAGTTTCACAGTTGCTGCCAGGCAGGTCACAATAAGGGTTAAAACACTTACCAGTTGTGATACTCTGTCTTGATAACCTTATTAATCCTTCAGAGGCACTAGAGGAAATAGCTAACAATGGAGAACAAGTTTTAACTGATGCAGTGTGTTTCATCCAGTTGTAATCTCTTCTCAATTACTCAAGGAGACTTTTCAACTAAAACCTTTCAGATCTCTTGGTATCATTCGTCTCTAAGAGCGTTGGCAGTATTTCTGCTGAGTCTAAGGGGGCAGTTGGTCAATATCAATTTCACCTCTCATTTTCTGTCAATTATAATCAGAAGCCCTTCCAGGGCAGGACTTCCTTTGTGCACTTGCTTCACTTATATCCTAGTACCTGGCACAGGAGGGCTGTACATAGGGTTCTATGTAGAGGGATTTGTAAATGCAGGTGATTATGTTGATGGAGATTTTCTGAGGACATATCAGTGAGTAGGAAGACATTTTTTCCCCATTTTTTGGAAAGACTATGATCCTTAGGTGTAAATAAATATGCATTGCTTAATCTAATCTGTCTCTTAGCAATGTTTTTAACAGAAAGAAAGCTACCATGTTATTTATGCATGTAGAAAATACCTGTTATTTTTTTTTTATCTTAAATTTCATAGAAGTTACTACATTTTAATAGATGTTTTACTGTTTTTAAAACACTTTTTAGGGGGGTCTTTACATAATGCTAGGAGAGATGTTTATAGAGGCAGTAAATACATACAATGTGTTATACAATTTTTATGTAGTGGAGCAATTTAAAAAACACTGCATAAAAACCACTGCTACTTTGTACATTGATTCATTCATTTGACAAGCATTTATAGCTCTGGGTGTAGCAGTGGATAAAAATGTTCCTTGTCTTCATGGAACTAATATGTTAGTGGGGAGGGAACATAAAATAACCAAAAAATAAAGCATATAGAATATAAATTATGGTAATTTCTAGGTGAAAATATAAAGCAAGTAAGGGTGATGGGGATCTTCAGGTAAAGATGCCGTAATTTTAAATAGGATGTCAAAGAAGCCTTTATTGAGAAGGTGGCATTTGGTTCAAGATCTGAAGAAAGCGAGGAAGCTCACCATTCAGCTCTCTGAGGACAAGCACCATGGGCAGTAGGACAGAAAATGGTCAGAGGTAGGAGCTATTTGACAACAAGCCAAGAGGCCAGGGTGGCTGGAGCTGATAAGAAGGGGGGAGAGTGTACAAAGGTGAGGTCATAGACGGCAGGAGGATGATTGCGTAATGCCATGCTGGCCATTTCAAGAAATTTTTCTCTTATTTCAAATGAGGCAGGAAGCTGCTGGAGGGTTTTGAATATAGGATATATAGACTGAAAATACAGTAAGTTTTCAGAATTTAGAGTAACTGAATATAGTAGCTTATTAAAGAAATCAACAGAATTATTAAACAAGGGAGAAAGATTTTAAATCCTATTTTCCTTTGGAATTCTTTGGAGTGAAACTTCCTCTGATATTACTATCAAATAGATTGTATAGAATCTTTTATATTTTATATGAAACTTAGATGTAATACAGTTTTAAAGGATCGCTATATTCAGATGCTTTTGTAATATCATTTTTCCTTTATTTATTTTTTTTTAAAGATTTTATTTATTTATTCAACAGAGATAGAGACAGCCAGCGAGAGAGGGAACACAAGCAGGGGGAGTGGGAGAGGAAGAAGCAGGCTCATAGCGGAAGAGCCTGATGTGGGGCTCGGTCCCATAACGCCAGGATCACGTCCTGAGCCGAAGGCAGACGCTTAACTGCTGTGTCACCCAGGCGCCCCATTGTTCCTTTATTTTAACAGGCATGATGGGGATGAAAATATAGAGAGTCCTAAATGGTGTGAGACAGACTGTATCTCTAATGCAGGTGACCTTCACAGTCTCCAGTGGAAACACATTTTCTTTCTGGGGTGTCTGCATAGATATCAGCACCAGCAAGCTCCCTTTAGAAAGGGTCACTAATGATTTGTTAAAACCAAGTAAAAAGTGTGAACAGTAGTCAAACCAGAAGTTTCCCCTTTTAGAGGAAAGAGCTCTGGAATCACAGGAAGCTATATTTCTCTATCTATAAGTTTGTGACAATTGAGTGAATTGCTTAACTTCCCTGAACACATTTTTTTTTTCTTCTCTGAAAGGGAAATAAGAATTTTTACATTATGCTATGAAGATTCCATAAAAAAATTTAACTGGAAGCTCCCTATATAATGCTGGTACTGTTACATATGCGCTATATTTCGGTTTATTTCCCCCTCATGCTGACCAGCTTCTTATTTTTTTAAATCTTGTCATGGGATCATTATTATCCCTTTTTTTCTTCCAGCTTAATTGAGATATAATTGACATATAACATTGTGTAAATTTAAGGTGTGCAACAGTGATTTTATACTTGTATATATTGCAAAATGGTTATCACAGTTAAATTAGTTAATACATCCATCCACCTCACATAGTTATGTGTGTATGTGTGTCTGTGGTAAGAACTTTTAAAATCTACTCTCTTAGCAACTTTCAAATATACAGTACAGTATTATTAACTGTAGTCACCATGCTGTACATTACATGCCCAGGACTTATTCATAACTGGAAGTTTATACCCTTTGACCACCTTCACCCGTTTCCCCCATGCTGCACCCCCACCCCTGGCAACCACCAATCTGTTCTCTGTTTCTAGGAATTTGATTTTTTAAAGATTTCACACCTAAGTAATATCATACAATATTTGTCGTTCTCTGTTTGATTTATTTCACTTACCGTAATGCTCTAAGGTCCATCCATGTTGTTAGATTTGGCAGGATTTCCTTGTTTTATATGGCTGAATAATATTCCATTGACTATATATAACCACTTTTTTTTCTTTTGAAGAAAACACTTAGGATGTACTTTTTTAATAACTTACCTATATATCATATAGCAATGTTAGCTATAGTCATCATGCTGTACGTTACATCTTCCGTACTTATTTATCTAACTGAAAGTTTGTACTTTTTGACCATCTTCCTCTGATTTCCCCTCCCCCACCCTGCCTCTGGCAACCACAAGTCTGATCTCTTTTTTAGTGAATTTTTTTTCCTTTTTAGATTTCACATGTAAGTGAGATCATACAGTATTTGTCTCTCTCTGACTTATTTCACTTAGTATAATGCCTTCAAATTCCTTTCATGTTGTTGCCAATGGTAGGACTTTCTCATTTTTAATGGCTGAATAATATTCCATCTGTACGCCAACTTCTTTATTCTCTCATCTATTCATAGACACTTGAGTTGCTTTCATGTCTTGGCTTTGTAAATAATGCTGCTATGAACATAGGAATGCAGATATCTTTTTGAGGTGGTATTTCTGTTACCTTTGAATATGGTCCCAGAAATTGAATTTGCTGTCTCATTTGGTAGTTCTATTTTTAGTTTTTTTGAAGGACCTTCATACAGTTTTCCATAGTGGTTACACCCATTTACTTTTCTACCAACAGTGTATGAGAGTTCCTTTTTTCCATATCCTCACCAACCCTTGTTTTTTTTTTTAATTTTTTTTTATTATATTATGTTAGTCACCATACAGTGCATCCCTGGTTTCTGATGTAAAGTTCGATGATTCATTAGTTGTGTATAACACCAACACTTGTTATCTCTTCCTTTTGATGATAGGTATTCTAACCGGTTTGAGGTGATATTTCCACTTCCCACATGGTTAGTGATGTTGTGCACCTTTCTATGTACCTGTTGGCCATTTGAATATCTTCTTTGGAAAAATGTCTATTCAGGTCCTTTGCTAATTTTTTAATTGGATTATTTGTTTGTTTTCTGTTTGAGGTGTAGAAGTCCCTTATACATTTTGGATACTAACCCTTTATCAGGTATGTGGTTTGCAAATATTTTCTCCTGTTTCATTCATCTTGACCACCTTGACTCTTCCCCTTTCATATCCTACTTGGTTATCATGGCATTTATGTCTGGAAGGAAGCATAAGTGTCTTCTACAACAATCCCATCTGAAACTTAGCTGCCAACTAAATATAAATTACAGATTTGTCTGTTTAGAACAGCACCAGAGATTGAGAACCTGACTACTTCCCTGATATTATCCATCTCACTTTTGGAAAATTGAGATAATTTATTGTAGCATTAACTTTGCATTTATTAAGTCAAAGTCCATCTTCTGGGGCTGGTCAGGGAGAATAAAATCTAATATCTCTCAGATGTGACAGCCTTACAAATTTTGCAGGCATCTGAGATATTTGCAGAATTTCCTCTTTTGACAAACATCTTTTGCTCCTTCAGCTAATCTTAGTATAACATGGCTTTGATTCTCCTCATCTTTTTGATGACTTCCCTTTGAATGTATTCCAGTTTACCTCTCTTCTTGAAGTGTGTGGGTTAGATGTGGTTTGATATAGAGGTGATAGAATGGAATTATTATTTTGCTTGATCTGGACAAAATATTCTATTAATGCAGCCAAGAACTGCATTAGCTCTTTTGGCACCCACTACTCAGTGTTGATTTATATCAAGCTCCCTGTAAATTAATCCTACTGGGACTTTTTTATTTATACTCTTGCTAAGCTATGTCTCTGACATCCACGTACGTTTAGCTGCTGCTTGGAATAACAAAAAGTATTCTACATTTTTTTCTAATTAAATTTCATCTTCAAGTCCATTGTTCCACCTTTTGGGATCTTTTTGGGTCCTGATTCTATCATCTTTTAGGAATTAATAGTTTTAGAACTGAGCTCAGATAGTCTAGTAACGTTGTTTTAAAGACTATTCTTTCAAAGACTACCTTCTGAAACTTCAAGAAATTTTAAAAGATGGTTTATTATAGAGGTTAAAAGAATGAATCTAGGTGGCACCCAGACCTGATTTCAAGTTCTACCTCTGCCACTTTGCATCTGAATTCACTGAATTCAGCTGAATACACTTAGTTAACAGAATGAGCAGTGTGACACACCATCCTAAGCACTTAGGACAGATTAGTAAATGAATCAAACAAAAACACTTATCTTTCAGGAGCTTATAGTCTAGCAGGAGAAAAACCTTGGAAAAGTAATGTATACACTCTCCAAACTTATGTTTTCTTCACCAAAAAATGGAGATAAATATACTACTTCATAAAATGGTATATTTGTCAAGGTTCTCCGGAAAAACAGAATCAGTAGGATGTATATATACATTTAAAAGTGCAGTGATTTATTATAAATAATTGGCTCATATGATTGTAGAGGCTGACAAGTTCCAAAATCCATAGTCAGCAAGTAGGGGACCCAGGAGAGCTGATAGTATAGTTCCAGTTGAAAGGCTAACAGGCTCGAATCCCAGAAAAACCAATGTTTCAATTTGAGTCCAGAATCAAGAAAAAAACGAATGTGCCAATTTGAAGGCTGGAGGAATTCTCTCTCACTTAGCAGTCAGCCTTTTTGTTCTATTGAGGCCTTTGATTGGATGGAGCCCACCCACATTATGGAGAGCAATCTGCTTTACTCAGTCTGTCAATTTAAATGTTAATATCATCCAAACATTTCCTCATGGAAACATGTAGAATCATGTAGCATAATGTTTGGCTAAATATCTGGATACCTCATTGTTCAGTCAAGTTGATATATAAAATTAGCTATTACAAATGGTGGATTATATCAGTTATATCAGTTATTGTACATAAAGGGTTTAGCAGAGTGAGCTCTTAAGAAGTGATGGTTATTATTTGCATGAAGTACTTTTTTCAAACCACATCCTCCGTATTAAGAATGGACTGATTGCTCTCTAATGCTTACATAGTAATTTTGACAGTCTATTGGAATGAGATTCCATTTGCTATTTGGTTTGGGGAAGTAATGAAGTTCACATAGTAGTGTATGGTGGTTGGCTAATAGTTACTTCTCTGCTCGTGCCTATTTCAAGGCTCTGTGAAAACTTACTCTCTGCCTCACATGTTTGAGGCAAGGGAATCAACTACAGACATCTTGCTGCCATCTGGACAAGACTGCAGTGATGAAATAGTTATGAAGGTGTCTGATTCTTTCAATATTTTTTGGCAGTGGCTCCTTTTTAAAGAAAATATTGTAAGATTTGGAAAGGTTTAAGAAAGACTGAAAGGTAGAGTTTTTTCCCCCCCCTCTCTTCTGAACTTACTGTATGAGTAGTTCACTTTACTTACAGCTCACTCAATAATTATCGTTTCAGGGTAAGACTGGCTCATAATACTGCCAAATAATTCATACATGTAAAAATGGCAGTTGTCTCATTTACTTGTTACGCCAACACTTGTCAACCTCAGCAACAGCTTTCAGCTCTGTTAAATGTTGTTTAAATGTGAGAGATCTAAAATGAAATTGAAGCACCCTGCATTTGATAATAAATCAAACATGAATTTAATACTCTACTCAAAGGCAGCATGGTTAGTAAGGCTGGAAAGTAAAAATGAAAGATTTTGTGCTTTGACTGTGGTGAGAATTTGACTGGGATTCTGATTATCTTTTAAAGGTTGAGATTTAATGATTTTTAAGAATTACATCTGAGAAAATATTTTGGAATTATATTGAACTACATTAATAAATGATGAAAATACTTAAAAGGAAAATTACTTTCTAGAAGGAAAATAAGCATTATCAAATTATAAACTTTATATTTTATTTTACTTTTCAGTATGCAAAGTTTTAACTATACTAAAGGTAGAAATAAAAATATTTTTTACCTATATTAAAATATATTAGTATTTTGCAATATTTGCTTTACGTACTTTTTTAACTTCAATTGCAAACTTATGTTTGCTCTGCATTTTAAGGCATCATTTTAATTAGACATTAAATTTTCTTACCTTTTCCTGTAAGTGTAGGACATTTAAAGGCAAAAAATATTTTACATTTTTTTTTCCTGGAAAGAGGTAAAGGCTCACCAAAGTTAAGCAATGTGTGGAAATTGGTACCCCTTACCATAATTTTTAATGATTAGTGAGGAACTTGACTACTTCTGTAGTTTTCTCTGGTTGTTTTCCCCAATCATTTACACATAAGTGAAAAGTCTTCCCAAGTGGGTGAGTATGATGAGTTGCAGTAAGCAGAAGCAAGGTATATTGCTTTTCTTTTCTTTTTTTTTAATTCTTTTTTTTAAAAGATTTTATTTATTTATTTGACAGACAGAGAGAGAGACAGCCAGTGAGAGAGGGAACCAAAGCAGGGGGAGTGGGAGAGGAAGAAGCAGGCTCCCAGTGGAGGAGCCTGATGTGGGGCTCGATCCCAGAANTAATCATTTACGCATAAGTGAAAAGTCTTCCCAAGTGGGTGAGTATGATGAGTTGCAGTAAGCAGAAGCAAGGTATACTGCTTTTCTTTTCTTTTTTTTTAATTCTTTTTTAAAAAAGATTTTATTTATTTATTTGACAGACAGAGAGAGAGACAGCCAGCGAGAGAGGGAACCAAAGCAGGGGGAGTGGGAGAGGAAGAAGCAGGCTCATAGTGGAGGAGCCTGATGTGGGGCTCGATCCCACAATGCTGGGATCACGCCCTGAGCCGAAGGCAGATGCCTAAGGACTGAGCCACCCAGGTGCCCTGGTATACTGCTTTTCTAAGCTATTTGGCAAAGATACTCCCAGACACCTCTGTGTATACAGGGAAAGTAAGGGTTGTCTAGATGACAGTGTATCAGGGTGGATTTATGGCCTCTGATGGAGGGCAACACGGCAGTGTTAGTGCCATGTGGATGAGGTATGNCGTATGAATTCTGGGTCTGATTCTTAAAAGTAGACATTTGCCTTTGGGCAAATCAGGTGTAGCCACATGTGTAATGTGAATGTAATAATGTCTACCTCAGAACTGTTATGAGGATTAGCTACAATAGGTAAAAATTTGTTGTAAGTACTCAAGTAATGGCAGCTAGTTGATATTCCTGTTGTTTTTTGAAACAGTATAACAGGAAGCATATTCATGAAGTTTGTAAACCTACAACCTGTTTTCAGCATATAGTGACTCCTAATAACTTATGAAAATCTATTCCTAGTAGTATTGTTTAATTGACCAATTTCAGTCTCTCAAGGTATATTTGCAGTCTGATGATATGGGGCTTAGTCTTGAGATTTTTGCCAATATTTTGATAAAGATATACAGGACAGGTATATAAAACTTGAAAGTAGCTAAGTTTAGACCAGAAAGTTCTCAGTAGGCTAGAACTGTAGGTTAAAATCAACAAAATAAAATTTATAGAGAAAAACTGATCAGGATACTAGTTTTAGCTGCTTCACATTTTCTAGAAACTTTTTTTTTTTTNTGAAGCACCCTGCATTTGATAATAAATCAAACATGAATTTAATACTCTACTCAAAGGCAGCATGGTTAGTAAGGCTGGAAAGTAAAAATGAAAGATTTTGTGCTTTGACTGTGGTGAGAATTTGACTGGGATTCTGATTATCTTTTAAAGGTTGAGATTTAATGATTTTTAAGAATTACATCTGAGAAAATATTTTGGAATTATATTGAACTACATTAATAAATGATGAAAATACTTAAAAGGAAAATTACTTTCTAGAAGGAAAATAAGCATTATCAAATTATAAACTTTATATTTTATTTTACTTTTCAGTATGCAAAGTTTTAACTATACTAAAGGTAGAAATAAAAATATTTTTTACCTATATTAAAATATATTAGTATTTTGCAATATTTGCTTTACATACTTTTTTAACTTCAATTGCAAACTTATGTTTGCTCTGCATTTTAAGGCATCATTTTAATTAGACATTAAATTTTCTTACCTTTTCCTGTAAGTGTAGGACATTTAAAGGCAAAAAATATTTTACATTTTTTTTTCCTGGAAAGAGGTAAAGGCTCACCAAAGTTAAGCAATGTGTGGAAATTGGTACCCCTTACCATAATTTTTAATGATTAGTGAGGAACTTGACTACTTCTGTAGTTTTCTCTGGTTGTTTTCCCCAATCATTTACACATAAGTGAAAAGTCTTCCCAAGTGGGTGAGTATGATGAGTTGCAGTAAGCAGAAGCAAGGTATATTGCTTTTCTTTTCTTTTTTTTTAATTCTTTTTTTTAAAAGATTTTATTTATTTATTTGACAGACAGAGAGAGAGACAGCCAGTGAGAGAGGGAACCAAAGCAGGGGGAGTGGGAGAGGAAGAAGCAGGCTCCCAGTGGAGGAGCCTGATGTGGGGCTCGATCCCAGAACGCTGGGATCATGCCCTGAGCCGAAGGCAGACGCCTAAGGACTGAGCCACCCAGGTGCCCTGGTATACTGCTTTTCTAAGCTATTTGGCAAAGATACTCCCAGACACCTCGTGTATACAGGGAAAGTAAGGGTTGTCTAGATGACAGTGTATCAGGGTGGATTTATGGCCTCTGATGGAGGGCAACACGGCAGTGTTAGTGCCATGTGGATGAGGTATGAATTCTGCGTCTGATTCTTAAAAGTAGACATTTGCCTTTGGGCAAATCAGGTGTTGCCACATGTGTAATGTGAATGTAATAATGTCTACCTCAGAACTGTTCTGAGGATTAGCTACAATAGGTAAAAATTTGTTGTAAGTACTCAAGTAATGGCAGCTAGTTGATATTCTTGTTGTTTTTTGAAACAGTATAACAGGAAGCATATTCATGAAGTTTGTAAACCTACAAACTGTTTTCAGCATATAGCGACTCCTAATAACTTATGAAAATCTATTCCTAGTAGTATTGTTTAATTGACCAATTTCAGTCTCTCAAGGTATATTTGCAGTCTGATGATATGGGGCTTAGTCTTGATATTTTTGCCAATATTTTGATAAAGATATACAGGACAGGTATATAAAACTTGAAAGTAGCTAAGTTTAGACCAGAAAGTTCTCAGTAGGCTAGAACTGTAGGTTAAAATCAACAAAATAAAATTTATAGAGAAAAACTGATCAGGATACTAGTTTTAGCTGCTTCACATTTTCTAGAAACTTTTTTTTTTTTAGTAGGCTCTATGTCCAAGCTGGGGCTTGAACTGAAGATCCCGAGATCAAGAGCGGCATGCTCTACTGACTGAGCCAGCCAGGCACTCTCATTTTCTTAAGAGCCAACCATGTGACAGGCTATTAAAAAATATTTTAGGCTAATCAATGCAGGGGACTAAGGAATATAAAATTTGCTCTGTATTCAAATTGGTCAGACCAATTTGGAATTTTGTGTTTTTACCAGGATTCCACATTTTGTGAAGGACGTAAAAAGGCTAGGCAAAGTTTCTCAACTTTTGCACTATCAGCAATTTGGATCAGATAATTCTTCATTGGGGGAGCAGCTATCCTGTGCATTGTAANGAAGTTTCTCAACTTTCGCACTATCAGCAATTTGGATCAGATAATTCTTCATTGGGGGAGCAGCTACCCTGTGCATTGTAAATGTTTAGCAACAGCTCTGGCCTTTATCCACTAGATGCCAATAGAATCTCCAGCACCCCTTCCTAGACCCAGCAGGACAACAAAAAATATCTATAGACATTGCTAAATGTCCCCTGGGGAACAAAATCACCCCTGGTTGAGAACCACTGTGTTGGAGGANTAGGCAAAGTTTCTCAACTTTTGCACTATCAGCAATTTGGATCAGATAATTCTTCATTGGGGGAGCAGCTATCCTGTGCATTGTAAATGTTTAGCAACAGCTCTGGCCTTTATCCACTAGATGCCAATAGAATCTCCAGCACCCCTTCCTAGACCCAGCAGGACAACAAAAAATATCTATAGACATTGCTAAATGTCCCCTGGGGAACAAAATCACCCCTGGTTGAGAACCACTGTGTTGGAGGATAGTGAAAGGAAGGTCCTAAGGAAAGTGAAGGGTTGAGAAGGTCTAATTATGAAGAATGATAAGGGCAGGTGCCCTTCATTCCAAGGTCTCCATTAATTCCATAATTTTATTTTGTTTTATATTTTTCTCTCTTTTAAACTCTTCCATTAAACTGAATTGTTGGCAGTCAGGGATTGTGTTATATTTTTTAATTTTTTTTTTGAAGAATAGCTGCTGGTACACTCTAGATTCTCAATATTTTATAAAATAAGGTGAAATAAACTGGAAAAGAAATGACTTGATGTGGACAGTTACTGAAGAGACATTTTTAGATACTTGAAGAGCTGCCAAAAGGAAGATGATATTAGATTATTCCATGGAAGAGAGATGGGGTGCTTCTTCAGAGGGCAGAGCTAATAGCAATGGATAAAAGTTATGGAGGCCTATATTTCACTTCATTTTAAGGTCAGACTTTTAACAACATCTTACTTATTTAGCACCAGTATTTTTAAAAAGATTTTATTCGTTTATTTTTGAGAGAGAGAGAGAGCACGAGCAGTGGGGAGGGGCAGGGAGAGAGGGAGAGAAAGAAGCAGACTTCCCACGGAGCAGGGAGCCTAATAGAGGGCTCTGTCCCAGGACCCTGGGATCATGACCTGAGCTGAAGGCAGATACTTAACTGACTGAGCCACCCAGGCACCCCTAGCACCAGTAATTTTTGAAATCCTCTTGATTCACATTGAAATGAGAGTGTTGTGTAATAGAAATATAGCTAGGATTCTAGCATATGTTGTATAAATTTGTAAGCTATATAAAAATATTGATGAAATAAAAATTTCTGGTTTCCCTATTTAAAATTGTCTAAATTTATACTAGCGACTATTAAATAATTGAAAATAAAGCATGTGGACAGAGGCATAAAAATAAAACTAAAAGAAAGGAAAGAAAAGAATATTTCCTTTTTTATATATTTAGTAACTTTTTGAATGTGTAGTGAAAATAATAGGAAACATCTACTCAATGCTTACTCTACTACCATCATTATGCTGTGCTTTAAAAATACATTTTCATTTAATCCCTACAAAATCCCAATGAAATAGCTGTTACTTTTCTCATTTATATATGAAGACAAAATAATTTGTAATTATAAAAGATAAGCCTTTTTAAAAACTAGTAGAGTTTATAAATAGTGTGTATTTCCTTCAAAGTTGTTACTTTTGGAGGTAGATATTGAACTTTTTATTTATTTTAATAATTCTGTCATTCCTATTAATAATTTTGGAATTGTCTTTGATGTCATTTTTTTCAGAGTTAAATGTTGACTCTGTGTCTGAATACACATCCAATCAAATTGTTAGGCATCCATGAATAATGTAATTCTTCAGTTAGAATATAGTTCATAAAACTGCAGTTCTTTACCTCATTTATCTGAGAAGGATTTTTGTTTTCTGGTCAGTATGAGAACAAATCCCAAAATACTTTCAGTTTCTCGAAACATCTTCAAAAATAGCACAGGGACTCAGATTATGAGATTATTCTCAAATTATGCTTGATACCAACTTTAGGTCTTCCTTAGTAATTTACCTGTAGTTAGACCTCAACATTAAAGAACCTTGATATGTAGGGAAGGGAATTTTTTTTTAAGTATAGTTGACACACAATGTTACATTAGTCTCAGGTGTACAAGATAATGAGTCAACCTTTCTATATGTTATGCTATGCTCACCACAAGTGTAGCTAACGTCTGTCACCAGACAACACTGTCATAGTATCGTTGACTGTATTCCCTGTTCTGTGCCTTTTATTTCCATGATTTATTCTTTCTGTAACTGGAAGCCTGTGTCTTCCACTTTCCTTCATCCAGTTTGCCCATCCCCCTTCCATATCCCTCTAGCAATGATGTTTGTTCTCTCTGTATTTATAAGCCTAATTCTTCTTTTTGTTTGTTTATTCATTTGTTTTTTTTTTAGATTCCACATATGAGTAAAATCATATGGTATTTGTCCTTCTCTGACTGATTTCACTTAGCATAATATCTTCTAGGTCTATCCATGTTGTCACAAATGGCACAATCTCATCAGTTTTTTTGGCTGCATAATATTCCCGTGTGTGTGTGTGTGTACATATCTACACCACATCTTTCTAATCCATTCATCTATTGGATACTCAGGTTGCTTCCATATCTTGTCTTTTGTAAATAATGCTGCAATATATATAGGGGTGCATGTATATTTTCAAATTAATATTTTTCTTTTCTCTAGGTAAATACCCAGGAGTGAAATTATTGGATCATATGGTATTTCTATTTTTTTAAATTTTTTGAGGAATCTCCTTATGATATTCCATAGTAGCTGCACCAATTTACATTCCCACCAATAGCATACAAGTGTTCCTTTTCTTTACATCCTCACTAACTCTTGCTATTCCTTGTCTTTCTGAGTTTAGCCGTTTGATCTCTTATACTTTTTGTATAAGGTGATATCTCATTGTGGTTTTGATCTGTATTTGGGTTAGCTCTATCAGTGTTGAGAGACATTTCCTGGAGCAAACACTATGGAGATTTTTTTATTTGGAGAAAAGTAGACTGAGAAGAAGGACTTAATATGTTCAGGTCTAGAAAGCCATATATTAATGAGTGCTATTTCCCATTTAATTAAGGAAAGGACAAGAGGGTTAAACTCAAGTAGCAGGGTTTGGATAACAAATTATGAAGGGCATCTTGCCTGTAAAGGCTGTGAGAGGCTGGAATACATTACTGAGGGGATTTCAGTGTGACTAAGTTACTTTTCCTCAGTATGAGAATCTGATGGCATTTATTTCAAATCATCATAGTCTCTGCAACCAAAGTTATCTCTGAATGAGAAGCATTCATTCATGCCATATCCTTTCCAGATGGAATTTTTTTTTAATTGGAAGGGTTAATTTGAAATTAATTTTATGAATTAATGAAAGAAAAACTCAATTCTAAAATATTTATTATATAAGGACCATGGGGCTAATTATATGGGGAAATCAGAAAAGGCCTAAGGAGAGTCATGTGGGTATTTATGGATTTATTTTTGGGACTTAGGTATATGCCTTTACTCTCCATCTTTTAAGCAAAGTTACTAGATTTAGTAAATGCATAGAGGATGTCCAGTTACATATGAATTTCATTTAGACAGTAAATCATTTTTTAGTATAAATATGTCTCAAAGACTGTACATGTATAATAAAAATTATATGTTCTTTAAATTCAAAGTTAAATTCAAATTTATCTGAGCATCCTGTATTTTATTGGGAAACCCTCCATAAGAGAAACACAGGTGGATTAATCCTGAAGTAGATGAAGCTTAAGTGTTCAGGGTCCTTTACTTGCAGAAACATTTTTATCTAATGTTGTAATTGCATAGTTTCTTTTTCTTTAAAGAGCCTTCTTCCCAATTATATAAATCCTAAGCTTCACAAAACCTGAATCTGCTCTTACAGTGCAGTAATATGAGGAGACAGCAGACAAGGTGAAGGGAGAAGTAAACTTAGCAGACTCAAGAAGATTGTTGATGCCCTTGTCACATTCGAAAATTATTTTCCAGATGATTAAATGATCACTGGGCCTTGAGGCACTTTTGTAGTTGAAACTTCACTGTCATTATATAGGCGAGAGACAGAGGACTAAGTTTTATACTGTGTTGATATACCCTCAGTCAGTAATGTAAATGCGCTGAGAAATTTCATAAAACTTCTCTTTCCATGGATATAGTCAGCAAGTGAAGAATCAACAGTTTCTTTTCCACTCACCAAAATATTCAGCTTTTCAGGTATTGTAGACTTTAATGCCTAAAGGAAGTTAAAAATATGAGAAAAGCAAAAGTGGGTAGTCTCTAGAGTAGCAGATCTGGCTTGGTGCTGTGGTCCATTTACAGGAAAGGTAAAACTAAATAATGCCTCCCTTCTTTATGTAATGTGCTACTCTTTATAATAAATCTCAGAATTAATGACTAAACTCTAATGCATTTAATAGAGACCACGAGGGTGATAATCTGCTTTTTAAACGCTCCAGATAGTACCTGGTTCAGAGTCCACAGTTTTGGGGCATTGAAATGCTATTGACTTGAGTTTTGGGGTCAGATCTTTTGTGTCTTCAGGAAGGACTGGTCCTCCATGACGCATAACATGACTGGATAATTGTTCCTAATTTTTCGTTCCTTTGTCTTGTGCCATTGTCATGCCTCCCACCTAGTATACGTGAGATATATACCATGACCCCATTGGTTGGGCTTGACCATGTGGCTACTGTGACTACTGGAATGTCAGTGGGCCATGACGCAACAGAGGCTTCAAATATGTTTGTGTGTTGGCTTGCCTTGTACTGCTGTGATCCCCTTCATGAGAAGGATGTGCATCTGCAAGCTACTGGTCATACGAGTATGCTAAAAACATACAAAGGAGGTAAATCAGTGGTTATGATTATAAGTCACTGAGATTTGAGTTTGTTTTTATCTAGCATTTGGAGCTCATATACTCTAGCGTTCTGCAGCCAGCCAATGGAGCAGCCAAGGCTTCTAGGGTCCATTTTGTTCTATCTGGTGAACCATTCAGATTTGTTTTAGATTTGATAATTCCTTATCCCATGCTTCTGCCATACAGTTTCCTCATTTACTTTCCCTCTTAATCTGCACATGAACCTTTGGACATCAGTGTTATCATTCCCATGTTACTGGTCATGGAACTGAGAA
>NC_048224.1:97331425-97333856 GCF_002007445.2 Ailuropoda melanoleuca
TTTGATGGGGTCTTTGCCTGGTTTGGGGATCAAGGTAATATTGACCTCATAGAATGAGTTTGGTAGCTTTCTTTCTGTTTCTATTTTTTAAAATAGCTTTAGGAGGTTAGGTGTTATTTCTTCTTTGAATGTTTGGTAGAATTCCCCAGGAAAACCATCCGGTCCTGGTCTTTTGCTTTTTGGAAGGTTTTTTATCACTGTTTCAATCTCTTCATATTTAATTTGCCTGTTTAAAAAATCAATTCTTCCTGTTTCANTATTTAATTTGCCTGTTTAAAAAATCAATTCTTCCTGTTTCAGTCTTGGTAGTTTATAGGTTTCCAGGAAGGCCTCCATCTCTTCCAGATTGCTTAATTTATTGGCATAAAGCTGTTGATAAAAGTTTCTAATAATCCTTCCAATTTTATTGGTATTGGTTGTGACCTCTCCCTTTTCATTCATAATTTGAGTCCTTTCACTATTCTTTTGGATAAGTATTGCCAGTGGTTTGTCAATTATTTATTCTTTCAAAGAACCAGCTTCTTGTTCTGTTGATCTGCTCTACTGTGCTCCTGGTTTCTAATTCATTGATCTCTGCTCTAATCTTGATCAACTGCTTTCTCGTGTGTGGATTAGGCCTGTTCCTCTGTTGCTGGTCCAGCTTCTTGAGTTGAGAAGATAAAAACTGCATTTTAGATTTTTCTTTTTTTCTTTCTTTTTTTTTTAAAGATTTTGTTTATTTATTTGACAGAGATAGAGACAGCCAGCGAGAGAGGGAACACAAGCAGGGGTAGTGGGAGAGGAAGAAGCAGGCTCACAGCAGAGGAGCCTGACGTGGGGCTCGATCCTACAACGCCGGGATCACGCCCTGAGCCGAAGGCAGACGCTTAACCGCTGTGCCACCCAGGCGCCCCGCATTTTAGATTTTTCTATTCTTTTGAGTGAGGCTTTGATGGCTATGTATTTTCCCTTAGGACTGCCTTTGCAGTATCCCATAGGTTTTGGACCGTTGTGTTTTCATTCTTGTTGGTCCCCATAAATTGTTTAAATTGATTTTTGATTTCCTGGTTTATTGAATCATTCTTGAGCAGGATGGTTCTTAGTCTCCAAGTGTTTGAGTTTCTTCCAGATTTTTCCTTGTGGTTGAGTTCCAGTTTGAGAGCGTTGTCGTCTGAGAATATGCAGGGAATAATTTCATTCTTTTGGTATCAGTTGAGGCCTGTTTTGTGACCCTAAACATTCTCTATTCTTGAGAATGTTCCATGGGCATTAGAATAGAATGTGTATTCTTTGGTTCTGGGGTGTAGTGTTCTATATATATATTGTAAGGTCCAACTCGTCGAATATGGCATTCAAAGCTCTTGTTTTTTTGTTGTTTTTCTGCTCTGGTGCTCTGTCTTTTGCTGATAGTGGAGTGTTGAGGTCCCCTACTATTAACGTATTTTTATCTATATGTCTCTTTATTGTGGTTAAGAGTTGGCTGTGTATCTTGTTGCTCCCCTGTTGGGGGCATATATATTTATAATTATCATATCCACTTGTTGGATACATCCTTTAAGAATAATATAGTGCCCTTCTGTGTCTCTAAGTTTAAAATCCAATCTGTCTGATATAAGAATTGCTGCCCCAGCTTTCTTTTGAGGTCCATTGGCATGAAAGACGGTATCCCATCCCTTTACTTTCAGTCTGGATGTATTTTTAGTTTCAAAATGAGTCTCTTGTAGACAGCAATGGATGGATCATGTCTTTTTTTATCCACTCTGCAACCCTGTGGCATTTTATGGGAGCGTTTAGGCCATTTACATTGAGACTGAATATTGAGAGACATGATTTTAATGATGCCATGTTGCCTGTGAAGTCTTTATTTCTATAGATTGCGACTTTCTGTTCTGTATCACTCTTGGGGCCTTTTTACTTTTATAGAACCCTCTTTAATATCTCCTCTAGGGCTGGTTTCGTGGTTACGAAATTGGTCAATGACTGGTGATTTTGGAACGTCTTTATTTCTCCATCAATTCTGAATGACAGCTTTGCTGGGTAAAGGATCCTTGGCTGCATGTTTTTCTCTGAAAGAGCTTTAAAAATGCCCCCCCAACCCTTTCTCTCATTCCAGGTCTGTGTAGAGAGGTCCAATGTAATTCTGATACCTTTGCCTTGTACGTGAGAAATTTCTTTGCCCTGGCCGCTTTCAATACTGTATCCTTGGATCTAATATTTGTGAATTGCACTATGACATGCCGTGGCGTAGGTTTGTCCTGGTTGAGCTTGNAGTTGAGCTTGGGAGGGGTTCTCTCTGCCTCTTGGACACGAATGCTTGTTTCCTTTGCTAGATTAGGGAAGTTCTCAGCTACAATTTGTTCAAATATCTCTTCTAGACCTCTGTTTTTCTCCACCCCCTCGGGGATGCCAATAATTCTGACATTGGATCGTTTCATAGAGTCAGTAATCTCCC
>NC_048224.1:97334003-97362346 GCF_002007445.2 Ailuropoda melanoleuca
GTCAGAGCCTCTAGTTTTGACTGCATTTGGCTCGTAGAATTTTTAATTTCTGCCAGATTTGCTCTCATTTCCGCCCTTAGAGATTCTATATTCTCATTAACATTTTCGTTAATACTTTTTTCAAGTCTACACAACATTTTGACCATTGTTACTCTGAATTCCATTTCTGATAATTTGGTTATATCCATATCCATTAGTTCTGTGGCAGAGGCCAAAGACTCATTCTCTTTTCTTTCCTGGGAGGTATTTCTCCTTCTCGTCATTCTGATGAGGAGACGTTGCAGGGTTGTCCAGAGTCCAAATTATTGACCAGGACACAGGCAGTGTGCACTTGTTTTATAGGGACCTTAGGGATGTGGGCTTCTTGATTTTTCAGCCTACCTTCTGGGGGAGGGGCCTGCTGCGCTGATACTCAGGCCACCCTGTTTGGGTAGATTCTCCGTGTCCCCTGGGAGGGGGCTGGGGATGGGCACACTGTGAGCAGGTATTTCCAGGCTTTTGTTCTCTGGCGGCTTTCCTTGGCGGTTTGCTGTGCCTCCTCTGAGAGTCACAGCAGCAGTGGCTGAATCTCAGCCTCTGTTTCAGAACAGAGGGATCGCGGACTGTTCTCCACTGATGTTCTGGCCACTTTAACTCTGTTTCTATTGGTGCTGCTCAACCCTGCAGCGTCCCTGGATATGCGCCCCAAAGCCAGCGTCCCAGCCCTCACTTCCAGGGCTGGCGCGTCTCTGTCCTTTGTGTTTCTAATACCGCCAGCCGCCCCTGAGCGTTCTGGAGCTCCGGGTCTCAGTCTGGTTCCAGTGAGCGCACCAGAGGTCCGGTTTTCAGACTGGTCTCTCACGTTCCCCAGCACACGGTCTCAGTCTGCTTTCTCTAGGGTGTCCATCTGCGAGTCCGCCTGCTCCCTCGTGCAGGTGGCTACCACTTCCTGGTGCCCGAACGCGGTGGCTCCCTCCCCCTTCCGTTTATCTTCTGATATCTGTGCATGTTTTCAGAGCTCCCTGCTTCGAACCTCAATACTCATCGCTGGAGATGTTCATGTGTAGAGATCCAGATGTATCTTCCTGCGTCTCAGGCTGATTCCGTGGATGATTAGGATGGTCTGGTACCTATCCAGCTCGACTCAGGGGACCAGCTGAAAAAGGGGTCCCCTACTCCTCCATCATCTTAACTCCCCTATTTTAAGAAACAGACTCTTAACTATAGAGAGCAAAACTGAGGGTTACTGGAGGGGAGGAGTTGGGGCATGGGTTAAATAGGTGATGGGTATTAAGGATAGTGCTTGTTGGAATGAATACTGGGTGTTATATGTTAGTGGTGAATGACTAAATTCTACATCTGAAACTCATATTACACTGTATGTTAACTAACTGGAAGTTAAATAAAAATTTGGAGAAAGGGGAAAAATGGGAGAAGATATTTGCAAATAACATCTGATAAAGGGTTAGTATCCAAATATGTAAGGAAATTCTACAACTCAACACCTAAAAAACAATAATCCAATTAAAAAATGGGCAGAATACATGAATTGACATTTCTCCAGAGAAGACATCTGGATGGCCTCCAGACATATGAGAAGATGGTCATCATCACTCATCATCAGAGAAATGCAAATCAAAACTACAATGACATATCACCTCACACCTGTCAAAATGGCTAAAATCAACAACACAAGAGATAACAGATATTGGCAAGGATGTGGAGAACGGGGAACCCTCTTGCACTGTTGGTGAGAATGCAAACTGGTGCAGCCACTCTGGAAAACAGTATGGAGGTTCCATAAAAAGTTCAAAATAGAACTATTTATGAACCAGCAATCACTGGATATTTACCCGAAGAATATAAAAACACTAACTCAAAGGGATACATGCATCCATATGTTTATAGAAACATTATTTACAGTAGCCAAGATATGGAAGCAGCCCAAGTGTCCATTGATTGATGAATGGATAAAAAAGAGGTGGGATATATATATAGCATATTATTCAACTATAAAAAAGAATGAAAACTTGCCATTTGTAATGACATGGATGGATCTAGAGAGTATAATGCAAAGTGAACTAAGTCAGAGAAAGACAAATACCATATGATTTCATTCATATGTGGAATTTAAGAAACAAAACAAACAATCTAAGGGGAAAAGGGGAGACAAATGGAGAAACAGACTCAACTATAGAGAACAAACCAGTGGTTACCAGAGGAGCTGTGGGTAGGGGGTTGGTGAAATAGGTGATGGGGATTAGTATGTTTGGTTTTTTAAAAAAAAAAAAAAAAAAAAAAAAAAAAAAAAAAGATGTAATTTTTAGCATATTGCCAAGTGTTGACATTTCAAAATAAAACTGTCACATTATCCTTTTGAAAGTGTCCAATGGAAAATAAATGCAGTAGCAATTTGATACTCCTCATCTGTTTAAAAAATAAACATGAGTATTTTTTAACAGGAGTTTTACTTTATTTTTCCCTGTGGTATTTTTATTCCTCTTAGAGAATTTTACTTTAGTGTTAAACATAAACAGTGCTTGATTGATCACATGTAATATATTTTATGCAATAAAACTATGTATATAAATTAAAATTATGTTTCTTATGATCAATAAAGTGTAAATGGTCACAATCTTCTTGAATTATCATAGCATTGATTATAAGTTCAAAATAATCAAAAGAAAGTAAACTTAAAAATTTTGATAATAAAATCTATTTAAATGATAAATTTGACTATTTCAATTAATTTATATATCCCTAGATGAATAATAATATATTGTTAGCTGATAGTTCAATCAGTTCCATTCTGTTTTTCTTTTTTATTAATGTAAGTGTTGAAAGCACTACATAAAAAAAATGGATGTGAATAAAAAAGTTACTTTGGACTCCTTTATCTGCTAAGGATCACAGAGTGAACTTCGCAAAAATTATTTTTAATGATTTACCAGTTGATAGTTTTAGGCCATTTTTTTTTCTATTTTGTTTTAAGCAAATAATCAGTAGCTACCTATCTTGGAAATGGATCTGTTTCCATTAATATTACTCTAATTTCTCAGCACCCTTTTTTGGAATTGTCCCACATTGGTAGTTCACCATAGCAAGTTTCTGGATGAATGAGCTGAATGTCTTTCTATTGTAAAGTTGGAAGAAAGCCATTGGGAAAGAGGAACCAGCACAATACATTTTAGGCTGATCAAATGTTTGAAAAAAATATGAAAGAACCATTTACTTGGGGCATATGGCTGGCTCAGTAGGTAGAGTATGGAACGCTTAATCTCGGGGTCATGAGTTTGAGCCCCGTGTTGGGTGTAGAGTTTACTTTAAAAAAAAAAAAAGATAACTCTTTTTCATGGCACCTCAGAGACAGTAGGCTGCTTTAGGATGAAGCTGAACATCTCTCTCCCAACTACTGCCTGCCAAAAACTCATTGAAGTGGACGATGAACACTAACCTTGTACCTTTTATGCAAAGCATATGACCACAGAAGTTGCTGCTGATTCTCTGAGTGAAGAGTGGAAGGGTTATGTTAGTCCCAATCAGTGGTGGCAATGACAAACAAGGCTTCCCCATAAAGCAGGGAGTCTTGACCCATGGCTGTGTCTACCTGCTGTTGAGTAAGGGACATTCCTGCTCAGACCAAGGAGGACTGGAGAAAGAAAGCACAAATCTGTTGGGGTTATACTGTGAATGCCAATCTCAGTATTCTCAACTTTGTCATTGGAAAAAAAGGGGGGGAAGGGAAGAAAGCTATTCCTGGACTCACTGATACTACTGTGCCTCATTGCCTGGGGCCCCAAAGAGCTAGTATAATCCACAGACTTTTTGGTCTCTCCTAAAGAAGCTGATGTCCACCAGTATGTTGTAGGAAAGACCCTAAACAAAGCAGGTAAGAAACCTAGAACCAAAGCACCCAAGATTCAGTGTCTTATTCCTCCAACATAAATGTCAGCATATTGCTCTGAAGAGACAGCGTACTAAGAAAAATAAAGAAGAGGCTGCAGAATATGCTAAACTTTTGGCCAAGAGAATGAAGGAGACCAAAGAAAAATACCAGGAATTGATTGTCAAGAAACAGACGCTATCCTTTCTGAGAGCTTCTACCGCTAAGTCTGAGTCCAGTCAAATGAGATTTTCTAAGAGTAACAAGATCAGACATCAAAAAATATATATATTTTAAATATTATTGTAAATATAATATTTATATATAATTAGTAATTATATATATATATGACAGTTGAAACTCTGGAAATGGATTTTTAAATAACTTTTTAGTATTGCATGGCCGTTCAAAAGTCTTTTAATATGGGCTAGAAATTCCCCATTTGATAATCACTGCTTTGGAAACCCTCTCAAACCCTCTTTATCAATATATTTAAGAGAGGTTTCCTAGTCGGGTGATGGTGGGGAATGGAGGGAGTATGGATAATTGGGAAGACCTAATTGTCTGGTTTGGTTTGAAGATTTTTAGGTTTAATTTTCTTATGAGAAAGGTGTATACCATCTCATTTAACCACAATTCTTTGTTTTGAAATTCTAAATCTAATAAGCAGTTATAATTAATAAAATACTACTTTCCTTTCCTTTTTGAATGCTCTTTGTACGTGTTTTCTTTAGCTCTTCATGGAAAAAGGTAGCAGTGAACTGAGCCAGAATTTGAATTTTCTTTTGTCTGTTGGCTTTAAAAGCATCAAATGGTACAACAGATGTCACGTTTTTAACTTGTGGGAGATACTTAGGAACTCCAAAGTATTACTAAGATATTTAATACTGCCATAGTTTTTGTTCAGCCTACACTGAGATTGATTTGTATTTTATCATAAAGTATGAAGTTACAGGGCTTTTTTTTTTTTATAGATACCTTTATCAGATCAGGGAATTTCTCTTCTGATAGCTTGCTAAAAGTTTTTCTATCATGAATGTGTGTTAAATCTTGTCAAATACTTTTTCCGCACCTGATGAAATGAACATATTTTTTTAAAAATTTATTTTAACATGGTGAATTACATTGATTTTTGAATGTTAAATTAATTTTGCATTCCTAATATAAAATCCACTTGCTCATGATGTATTATCCTTTTTATATATTGATGGATTCAATTTCTTCTCTTTTGTTAAGAGCTTATGTGTCTATGGTTATGAGGGGAATGGGTCAGTAAATTTCTTATAATGTCTGTCATGTTTTAATATCAGGATTACATTAACCTAGTAAAATAAATTCCATTTTCTGAAAGAAGTTTCTGGAAGATTGGTGCTATTTCTTTTCTTTCTTTCTTTTTTTTGGGGTGGTATTTCTTATTTATTTATTTTATTTACCATATTCTTTCTAAATGTTTGATAGAATTAA
Organism: Ailuropoda melanoleuca; assembly: GCF_002007445.2. Classification (NCBI taxonomy): domain Eukaryota; kingdom Metazoa; phylum Chordata; class Mammalia; order Carnivora; family Ursidae; genus Ailuropoda; species Ailuropoda melanoleuca. The sequence goes on from NC_048224.1 coordinate 97,339,330, forward strand.
GTTATATCAGCTGGGCCAGGATATTTGTTTGTGAAAATTAAAAAAATTTTTTTTTATTCAATTTCAAACTTACAGATAACTTGAAAGAATAGTATCAGGGTTTTTTCCACACACCTTTAACCCAGATTTACTAATTGTTTACATTTTGTCTTACATGTAATACATACAATAATCACAATAAATCACAACAACCACAATATTATGTGGTTGTTTTATATGAACCATGTGAGACTAGGTTGTAGGCACAGTATCTTTATTCCTAGATACTTCAGTTTGTATTTGTTGAGAACAAGGGCATTCTCTTACAAAACAAAGGTGCAATAATCAAAATTAAAAAAAAAACTTAACAATGATACAGTACTATTATCTAATCCAAATTCTGTACTCAAACTTTGTCAATTGTCCCAGTAATGTTCTTTATGCATTTTTTTAAAAAAATATTCCAGGATTCAATCATGCATTGCATTTATTTTTACGTACCTTTAGTTCTCATAAATCGGGAATGTTCCTCATTCTGTCTTTGCTTACTTGATTGACCTTGATGTTTTTGAAAAGTACCAGTAATTTTGTTACTAGGTTTGTTTAATCCCTTCTCATGATTAGATTCAGGTATGTATTCTTGTCAGAATTATTAGTGAAAAGATATGTTATTTTCAATCTATATGAGGAGGTGCATGATGTTGGTTTGTCCCAATATTAGTGATGTTGACTTTGATCACATAATTAAGGTGGAGTTGGCCAGGTTTTTTACTGCAAAGTTAGTAATTTTCCCTTTCTAACTTATTGGAAACATTTTGAGACCATGTAAATATACAGTTCCTCATGAAAATTTACCTGTTAGTTTTGACAATCATTGATGGTTTTTTAACTACACCTATCAGTTAGCATTTTACTGTGAAGAAGTACATTCCCATTCATTAAAGTCTGTGGCTCAGATTCTTATTTAATGAATGGGGACCCATTATATTATTCTTTGTCTTGATGCTCACATTTTCCTAGATTTTGTTCTACATGTGAAAATAAGAGTAGATACTTTTTCCAGGGATGAGATAAATGGTTGTGCCAATTGAAAAATATTCATCATTGAAGAAGAAGGCTTCCTCATGACCCCAGAATTTCTAGTTTCCCAAGGTCAGTAATAAGCCATCAAGAACACTGTGGCAGGCAATGGAAAAATCTGTGCCGATTCATCCTTATTTATACCACAGAAGCTCACATATTCATATTTATTGTGACTTAAGTCAGCATTTAAGTGAGGTGTTTTCTTTTACATTTTTCTTCACCACAATATTCTAAATTCCTTTACGTTAGATCACCTCTTTAAAAAAATAGATCCTGGGGAACATAACCCTACAGGAGTTGCAGGGTCCTCAGTAAATCCCTAATGGATGATTTTGTACTTAGGGGTTGACCATCACATTGAGAAATATGATAATAGGAGACATGCATAGATATTTTTACATTTGCATTTCGATGTGTCTGAAAACAACAGCCAAATTATTTGGTTTATGATTATAGCTGCTTTCAGTAGAAGAATAAGCCCTTGATAGTTAGGTGGAAAAATAATTGTGTCAATAGCAAACATTTCAATGACTCTGGAATAGCAAAAAAAAAAATCATCCTCATTTTTAACACTGTGCCTCTTGAAATTTCACATTAAAACATTGATTAAATTACTAGAGAGCTTTAAAAATATTAGTGTTCCTGAGTGTAATAATCTTTAATTCCCCCCTACACCAACCATTAGCATTTTAGAGTGAATGTATTAGGGAACTGCTTTAATGTGTAGATAATTAAAATTAAAGAATGCAAGATAGAGGTTAGGAGATAATTTTTTGATATGTGTTAAGGGATAATTTTGATATACTTTGAATTTCTAGGTAGAAAGATGGAATGAAGGTGAGAGTGGCCCTGGGGATATTTGAGGAAACCAGATGCACATTGTAGGACTGAAGGCCTAAGGCACGAATAAGGTTGGGGCAAAACATTTGGAGAAACAAATGAGGTAGAGAGTGCTAGAGCTGAAGAAGAATATAGCTACCCCATACTTTTGCCTGGGGCTGATTTTACTCCTCTCATTTACCTCTTCACTTCCTCATCTGCTTGAAGTCTGTGCTCCAATAAAGCACTTGCTATGTGCAAGGTTGTTGGCCTAGGCTGATCTGTCTACTGCTATGAGAAATTGCCCCAGTGGTCAGCAACTGGATCCTGAAAGCATTGCTTTCCCAGTTGTTCCCCTGCAGTTCTTGATGTACCCCTTATTTCAACCACACACTTGGGGTGCATGTCTTGTCTAAAGAAAATGTATAGTTAATAATAATACTATATTGTATATTTGAGAGTTGCTGAGGGTATATCTTAAAAATTCTCATCACAAGAAAAAAAACCTTGTAAACTCTGTACAGTGATGGAGGTTAACTAGACTTATGGTGATCATTTTACTATATATAAACATTGAAGCCTTATATTGTACAACTAAAACAAATATATGTCAATTATATCTCAATTAATACAAAAGGAGGGAAATGTATTATCAGGGCTTTTAGGCTGTTACATTTTAGGATCTCAGTCATCATCCTTATTTTTTTAGAAAAATGTTAAGATGACTTATCAGTATAGTGAGAATGGATGAATTAACTGCCCAACCTAGTAAGTCCAGTAAAGAGAATTTCAAGTGTCTTCTTACTTGATTTTTACAGATTATGATGTAAAACTCTCTTACTAAAGATAGTAAGTATTTAGGCAAGCCAATATTTGCAATCAGAAGATACCTTGCAATCTAGAATCCTTGTTCAATAAATGGGATCTTTGGTGACCATGACTTTCGTAGCCACTTTCCTAGCTTTGGCGCCCAGTGCTCACTAATGCTTGCTGAGGAGAAAAACAAAAGAATCAGTACAACAGTTGAGCAGCTCTTTAGTCACCATAAAGAAAAATGATTACTATTTTAAAGATGTTATGCTGAATTTCAAAAAGTACATTAAAGAAAATAAATTAGGTACAAAATAAAATGCTGATGGTTTACCAACAGAAAGGGATAAAACTTATGTTTGAAATTAATAGTGCTTTGGGGTAACTGCAAAAGTAGCTACTTTTCAGTTATGTACATTAAAGTGATTTTCATTTATTTTCCTTTTTTGATGTTTTTGGGAGGAAACAAATTTAACAATATGCTATTAGATTTTTGTCTTTGGAAATTGTAATTTTTGCTGAAAAGTAAAGTTCTGAGAGGATATCTTAGAGCATGAGCAAAATACCACATGGTTACTAGGATTTTAATATTTCTTAGAACAAGACCTTGTTCATATTTTTATTTTTTTATTGCTTAACATATAATCAGGAGAGCCAGTTAATTCTTTTAATTACATACTCCATTGATGTTGTGGTGACTTTACTTACATTTAATAATAAGACCAGAATATTGTATCTTCCTTATAAATCATACATTAATAATTATTTATAATATGCTACTTTTTTAATGACACTAGGATTTTTATTGGGTTATATATGACTGAATTGTGAAGTTTGGATTTCCTAATTATTTAGATAGTGTAACTTTGAGATATAGTGTATGGATGATGTACAGGGAAAAAAATTCCCTTCAACTGTATACCATCCCATTTCTGTATAGACAGAATCACAGCATTGAAACTAAAAAGCAACAATCTTTTAGGCATTTATTCAATCAAAAAGCATTTGTTGAAAGCCTCCCAAGAACTAATCACCTCAATCATATTTTAACTCTGTGCCAATCTTGATTATGTCTTATGTGTATTGTAGGGTATTGCTATTTTAAATTTGAGTGTTGTGGTCTTACTACTCTACCTCAAGTGTAGTACGATTTTGGTGAACAAAATATCAGGCTTGATTGTAGATAGACAATCAATGTATTTGAGACCCTATATCCTTTACATCCTAATATATGACCTTCTGGCTTCATTTACCTGGGTGATTAAGATAAAATATTTTTGCTTTTGCTTAACCATCCTTTACATGTATGATGCCTTGATTCTCACCTTTTTAAGAGCATGTAGCGATGGTGAGTGAAGTATAAGCATTCACTCCTTGGCCACTGCATCAGGTGGTATGGAGAATTCCAAAGGATGTACATAGCAATACTGATGGATGAGGGAGGCCAAATAAACACAAGTGAACAGATGGATGCATCTCTGTAAACTTGAATACATGCATGCAAGAACTTCAGCTACATGAGGACGATATTCCTAAATTCGAAATGATTTTTGGAGTGCTTAGTATAGATGACCTTGAGGCTTATTTTAGGATATTTTAAGTAAACTTTCATTAAAGAGATAAATAATAGAGTTGTGAATTAAAGGGACTGAGAATAATAACATGAATTCAGCCGTAAATCAACACATATTGTTAACTAGTTGATATATATTTGCTTGTGAATAGTGGAGATCACAAAATTCACATAAATACACTTCAGAGCGTGGGCCATTTGGGGAAAGCATAATTTATGGGTAAATGATGATTGAAAACTAAGCTGGATTTCTTTTATGGGGAATGATAATATCAAGAGCATTTAGAGAAAGTGACTTTTGTCATTGGTTTCTTTATGCTTGAAAAAGAGTCTGGAAACCATGTGTAGTTAAAATGGATACATCAGGGATTGTGGATGGACAGACCTTTGTCCAAATCCCAGCTAAGCCATTTACCAGCTAAAGATTTTTGTGTGGGAGGTGGGGGGAGACAACAACTTCCATGTGTTTCAGTATCTTAATCTTTTAAATGGAGGATAATGTCTACTTTTTAGGATGCAGTTTAGAACTTGATATATGTTAGATGCTCATTGAATGGTAGGTATTTTATGATTAAAAGCAGCTCATGATTTATTTTATGGCTTTGGAATTGATAGAAGGTAAAGATTTGAGAAAGGTAAGGACAACAAAAGAAGTAGTTAAAAAAAAAAAAGATAGTATTATCCTATGTAAAAAGAGTCACCCAGTAGTGTAAACATATCAGGCAAGTTGGAAGAAATGGTTTGATGATAAAACAATGTTTTAGGTTCTGTAGATTATGACCTGTATATATACACATATATACCATTTAATTGATATATATATACACACATATATATATATATATATATACACATATATACCATTTAATTGATAAGTAAGACTGATACGTGGTTTTTCCTGGAGGTCTCCAAGGAAAGAGTGTGGAGGGGAGTCACTGACAGATAAGTCTACTGTTACCTTCAGACATTTCCAAATCTCTTTCAGATGTTCAGACTATCTCTATGTAAGTTTTTATGTGAATTCTTTTCATTTTGCATGTATTTGATATTTAAGAAATACTAGATCTGTGAGTTATGAAATAGTTTGTGGGATTAACTTTGATTTTATTTTATGCACTCCTGGCTATTGAGTGTTTACTGAATCTTCTTGCCAAAATGAACTTGTGATTAGGTTGCAAGGGTGTTGTGCTCTTTGCTGTTTTGCTGATTCAGTGGGTTGCTTTACCTCTTCTGCTCAGACTGAAAATCAGTACCCAGAGTTATCATCATTGAACTGTTGCAATACTCTTAAATAAAACACAGAAGTAGGGAAAGAAACTCTTAGTGAATGAAAGTGACTAATGGGATTAAATATCTAATTTACCACCACTAATGGATACTTAGTTTCCACTCTAAAAGAAATAATAAACATGTTTTAGAATGTACATCCACATTGTGGAATTTTAAAATATAAAAGACATAATTACTTAAAAATTTTAAATCTTGTTTACAAAAATATGTAAGAAAAATAGCCAAAACTTTTCTAAAGGAAAAATAATGAAAGGGAATTCATTTTACCTTGTATTAAAATAAATAATTTAATGGGGTACTTGGGTTTTTTATTCCATCGAGCAGTCGACTCTATTTTGGCTCGTCATGATCCCAGGATTGTGAAATGGAGCCCCACTTTGGGCTCCATGCTGGGCATGGAGCTTGCTTAAGGTTCTCTCTCTCTCTCTGTTCTTCTCCCTGTGCCCCTCCCACCTTGTGTTCGCTCGCTCTGTCTCTCTTTCTCAAATAAAAAATCCTAAAAAATGATTTAAAAGCTAAAATAAATATAGCAATGTAGTGTTGTTATGAGAACAAATAGATTTATGAAACATAATAAAAAATTAGACTCCAAGTAATTATTTGTAATATTTTCATATGTTAATTGGATATTTCAATTTTTTTATGCATTGCTTATATTTCATTGGATTTTTTTTTTTAAAGATTTTATTTTATTTTTTCGACAGAGATAGAGACAGCCAGCANATTTAAAAGCTAAAATAAATATAGCAATGTAGTGTTGTTATGAGAACAAATAGATTTATGAAACATAATAAAAAATTAGAGACTCCAAGTAATTATTTGTAATATTTTCATATGTTAATTGGATATTTCAATTTTTTCATGCATTGCTTATATTTCATTGGATTGTTTTAATCCTCCTAACTGATCTCCTTTTCTCCCTCTCTCTTCCTTCTCTCTCTTCGNATAACGCCGGGATCACGCCCTGAGCCGAAGGCAGACGCTTAACCGCTGTGCCACCCAGGCGCCCCTCATTGGATTGTTTTTATCCTCCTAACTGATCTCCTTTTCTCCCTCTCTCTTCCTTCTCTCTCTTCAGTATGTTAAAAATATAACAGGAATGAATGATTCAAGTAAGGAGGGAGAAAATAATTTATAGTGTAGTATTTCTGTGTCTTAGACTCTATGGACTGACATTGGTCATATTAAGTTTTATGAACTTTATAGACTCTTGGTTACTGACACATATAGGAAATGTGTATTTTACCACCTTTGTGAGAATCATGGTCAATGGGATAGCCTCTGACACATTAGATTTGCTCTTTCAGATATTATTATGTAGCATATGGTCATCTAAGTAGATATAGAAAAAAAAGATTTGATTAAATCCAACATCTATTCCTGATGAAAAACTACGAGCAAATTAGGAGTAAAAGGGACTTTTAATATGATAAGTGGTGTCTATGAAGAACATACAGGTAACATAATAGATAATAATAAAAGACTGCTTTCTCAAACTACAAAATGTTGCCAAGACAAATTAAAGCAGATCTAAGCTAATGTAGTAACATCTCTTGTGGCTGACTGAGGAGAAGTGTTTTTTGGGAGAGGGGCATGAGGAATCTTTGGGGGGCAATGTATATATTCACTATTTGATTGTGGTTATGGTTTCATAGGTTTATACATATGTCAAAAGATCAAATTGTATATTTTAAATATGTGTATCTTATGCCAATTATACTTTAATAAGATTGTTATTTTATCAGTATTATTTTTTTCAATTACCATCAGGTCGGTTCATTATAAAACTTGCCTTTAATCACTAGAAATCAGACTTCAAAACCTGTAATATTCTCTCTTCATGCTAGCTTCTGATACTACCAAGACTTTTTCAAAGTGGTATTTTTCTTTGATGCTATAATTAGTAAACTCAGGTTTGTGTGGTGGACAGTTTATTTTGGTGGTCATTTTGAGTAAAATCTTTTGTCTGTTAGGTACATTATGAATATTTTCTCCTAGCTCAGGGATTAGCAAATATTTTGGGAATTGTGGACTATATGGGCCTGGTCACAGTACTCAAGTCTGCCTGTGTAGTAGGACAGCAACCATAGATAATTCGTAAATGATTTTGGTGTGGCTGTATTCCAATGAAACTTTATTTACACAAACTGGCGGCCAGTCCATGGGCTATAGTTTGCCAAACTGTCCTTGAATATTACTTGTCTTTTAATTTTATTTATGGTATATTTTATCATAAAGTTTTATCAAATCTGCTCATTTTTTGTGTTATTCCTGGGTTTTGTGTCTTTCCTTCTGTAAGATTATACAAATATTTTTCTATAGTTTTTCCAGTATTTTCTAAGTGTTTTGCATTAAAATTTGTCATACGGCTATAATTTCCTTGAGTGCATAATATGAAGTAGAGCTCTATATTTTTTTTTCCAAACGATCCAGTATTGTTTGTTAATTACATAGTCTCACATTGATTTGAAATTTCATCTTTTTATAGAATATATTCTCCTAAAATACGGATTTATTTCTGAAATCAGTATTTCATTTCATTATTTTTCCATTCCTAGTTTATAAAATACTTTTTATTTACTTGAGTTTTACAAAATATTTTACTTCTAGCAGAAAAAGAACGTTACTGTTTTCCCTATCTTGAAAAGATTATTTTTCATTATTTGTGGGTTTTCTTTGCTCGTGTATTTTTTCCTCATTATATATTATTTTTTCAGTTATTCTTTTGTGTATAGGAAACCGTTAAACTTTTTCTTTCAATTTTGTGTCTTACTAGTGTACTAAACAATCTTACCAGTTATAACAGTTTTCTAGATGATTCTTTTGGATTTTATAGCTAAACAATCAGCACATAGAAACAGTGAGATATTTTACTCTTTATTTCTAATGTTGATTTCTCATTTTTTGTTCTTATCTTCCTGTGTTGGCTAGAAGGGACAATAGAATGTTGGATAGTAGTAGTAGCAGGTATTTTTTTCTTGTTCAGGTTTAAAATTAGTTTTTAGTCATTTGAAATACAGAAGCCAAACAACAGTTTTCTGTTTCAAAAATATTCTGGTCATTCTGCTATGTATACCACATAAGTTTTAGTTTTTGTTAAGTGAAATACATCTTAAATTCTCTATAAATTATTTTGATAAGAATTACAGTCTTTTTTTTTAAAGGATTTTATTTATTTATTTGACACAGAGAGAGTACAAGCAGGGGAAGCAGCAGGCAGAGGGAGGGAGAGGAGCAGACTCCCCACTGAGCAGGGAGCCTGATGTGGGGCTCTATCCCAGGACCCTGGGATCATGACCTGAGCTGAAGGCAGATGCTTAACCATCTGAGCCACCCAGGCGCCCCAAGAATTACAGTGTTTAAATAATCTGTGCTTCTATTCAGAAATAGTATTTCTCTATTCTTTTTTCTTTTATGTTTCTGATTAAATTTTTATTTTTTTGTTAAAGTTACTGCAAATAATTTTAGATGTTAATATTTCATTATTTTGTGATTGATTTTTTAAAATGCATTCTAATGGACTCTTCGATGTTTATGATTGCTATGTTTAAAAAAATTAAACATAATGAAAATTATGTTTCATCAGTTATTTAATCATTTTATGGGATTTTTTTTAAGTTAACAATAGTATCATGTGCAAATAATGAGAGTTTTGTCTTCTTTTTGGATAATTATAGCTTCTGTCACATAGCTCCCTCCCCCCCCTTTTTTTTTTTTGAGACAATGAGAGAAAGTGTGCATGTGTGGGGATCGGGGTTGGGGGAGAGACAGAAGGAGAGGGAGAGAGAGTCTTAAGCAAGCTCCACACTCAGAATGGACCCCAGGGCAGGGCTGGATCTCACTACCCTGAGATCATGAGGTGAGCTGAAATTAAGAGTTGGATGCTTAACCAACTGAACCGCCCAGGCGCCCCACATCTCTCCCTTTTCTATGTATCGTTTTGGCTATTGTATTTTCAGTCATAGTGGTGATAGCATCCTTGCTTTGTTGCATTTTGTAACTACTTTAATATTTATTTGTTAAGACTGCTACTAGATTTTGGCCAGGTAGATATCATAATAACTTTAAAGATCTTTTTACTCTTTTTTTTCCTATTAAGGTTTTAAAAAATAACCAGGATTGATATTAAGCCTTAACAATTTATGGAAATATGTATTTATTTGGTAACATTTATTGATATAATTATGTATTTTTTTTAACTTTTGAACTGTTAATAACATGTGTCTTTGAATTGATTTCTTCTTATTGAGGCATCTGTCTATATTTTTAAATCTCTTATATTGGGTTATGGTATGTTATCTACCTAGTAAACTTTCAGATGAGAGTTGTATATTTTATCAGGCACTTGTTTTTCTATTTTTTAATGAAATTACTACACAATTTTCTTTTTTGTGCTATATTTTCCAAGTTTGGGTATCATAGCTATACTAATTTTATAACATGATTTGGAAGGTTTTCCACCTTTTATTGAAGTTTGTAGGTACTGACTCTGAGTAACATGTTATATATCACAGGCCAGCTGTTTTGTTTGTGCTTTTTCCCCTGAGGCTAAATATTAATTTTTTTAGATACTGAAATTTAAAATCTATTTCATTTGGGCATTTTTCAAACTGTCTGGAATTTTTTTTTTTTAATAATTTTAGGCCTTGAGAAATAGCTGCCATGTCTCTTTATAGTGTGTGTAATTCCAGTGTTTTTGAATCAGGGGAAATGTGGAATGTTCATTGAAATATCTTTCATGAGTTAAGGGGAATCCTTAGTTGAAACGAATACTTACACAGGTGTTGATTATGGTTGATTCTGTCATTTAACTTAAGCCACTTTAAAACATTGATATCTTAACTCAGTTTAGAGATAGAAGGCCTTGTGTCCTGTGTGGCATTTCCTGAACTGGCATTTCCTCTTTCCTAAGAAGGTCTGAATGTACCCATGCATGTTATACTTACATGTTTGATCCTTTGACCCTTGTGGTTAAGTTATGTTTTGGGAGGTACATTTCAAACCTGAAAAACTAGGTTATCTCAAGAGAAAAAATCAAGGTGTTAGCTATCACATAATATTGGAAAATATGCTATAGATACGAGAATTACACTTACAAAATTAAAGTTTCACTATACATGTATAAAATTATTAAAGAAATATAAGAAGAAAGTAATATAAAAGAACCTAATCCATTTTTCCTATTACAAATTCTAAATTTGTAAGAAATGAGGGCTTCCTTACCAAAGGACAAACTTTGGATACCATCAGACTTACAGAAGAAACTACTTTATTCACAGTTTTAAATGTTCACATGTCAATATTTGAAAATTTGAAAAACAAATACAATATTGCTTGGAATACAAAATGCTTTGAAAAGTAAGTATCTTAGTATACTCTGTGCCTTCTTTTATTTTGTTGTTCCTGAAAAGAAACCAGCAGGAGTTGGTCCAGGTCTTAGATTTTTAGATAAGAAATTTTGTCACAGGATTGTTGATCTCTAGTATTTATTGTTGGATATGTGCTAGTCAGTGAAAAATATTTCAGAATAAGATAACCTTTTCCTGAAGGAGTTTAGAGTCTCTGTTTCAGCCCCAATTCCCATTCTTATCACCAATGATTGCCAAGGTATAAATAGCTGTAAAATAACACCATTGGGTGCTAAGTACTTCGCTACACAATAACTCTATCATCATTTTACAATAACAACTGACAAATGATCCATATTGTCAGAGGGAAGCTTTGTTGTGTAAGCCATTTCTTAACTACATTTATTAAGGATTTTGACAGCAATCAGTGGAGATACATTTTTTTTCTAGTGTGTTTATTCCTTAATCTACAGTCTTTAAGGATGTGCCAATTGTCATTTATCCACTACCTGTTGTGGAACCCGGATAACAAGATAATACAAGCCATTAGCAAGGTTTGCACACTACAGAAAGATACCATGTTTCCTGACATGTTTAAGCTAATAGAGTGAAATTACACTGATAACATTCTATTTCTGTTTCATCCAGAGGACAATAAGTATTCCTTTGTAATCCTATTTAGATAAGGATGAAGTTCATGGGTTTATTCCAGGCATTTATAGACAAATGAAGTAGAATTTAGTTAGGATTAGCTCTCCAAAGATCAAGAGTTTAGGTTTTCAGGTAGAGAAGAGCTTTGTAAGGAGAACATATCTGTCTGCTAAATCTTTTTGTTTTCCCACCGTCCCTTTTTTTCCAGTACAGTTGCTTTTTATTTCCATTCATCAGTCCAATCAGAATAGAATTAAAGACAGTTTGCTTTCTGTTATCCAGTGTTTGGACTGAAACAAGATTGGCTTGTACCTTGTAGACCCTGTAGGACCATAATGAATGCTTCCATTTTCTCTTTTTCATGAATCTGAATCTACGATAGATATTCATTTCTTTAAAATAAGAAACAACTCGTTTTTAAAGAAGAAGAGAAGCAATATAAACTTGTTTTTGAATAAGCAGAATTTAGGCAGTCACATAGTCTTTAAGATGACTCTACACTTCCACGTAACTAGAGTGAGGAGCAATGTTCAGAATAAGTTGTGGTGTGAAGGGAACTTGGGTGTGTAATAGCCAGTAGGTGGGAGAAATGTTTCCACTCTGGTGTAGGTTTGATGTCCTTTTCCTCTGAACTAAAGAACATCAGTTGTGAATTTCTTTTGTCTTCCCTTTCACTTTATTGGAATAAAAAAAGCAAAACGATGAACGACAACTTGCTAATGAGTTTTTCATCCTCTTAGGTTCTCTTTGGAGATTCTGATTATTGCAAATGAATGTTGCCCCGCAGTACACTTGTTCCCTCACCAGTATGTCCTCAAGTAGGGAGGAGGAAAAAGGACTTTTTAAAAATTAGAAAATTAAATAACCTTATACAGCATTTTAAAAATGAAAGTATTTTGTATCTTTACCACTTTAGAATTATTGTAGATATTCAGTTTCAGCATTTTTTTCCACTAAACTTTCTTCCTTTTTAAATTTTTATGGAGGTTTTGACTTTGCTTTACTAGATCTTGTACTTAAATAATTTAGGCTTTCCTCCATTCATAGATTTAATAGGAGCTTATAAGGTCAATATTTTAACCTTGGTACCATTGCTTCTTATTTACTATTTTAAAGTCAGCATGCCTTCCTTTTCCTTTTCAAGCAAAGAAAATTAGTAATATTTAGAACTTTCTGGCAATACATCACTTGCGTGAACTCAAGATGTGATTTATTTTTATTTTTAATATTTTTTATTATATTATGTTAGTCACCATACAGTACATCCCTGGTTTTTGATGTAAAGTTCGATGATATTAGTTGCGTATAACACCCGGTGCACCATGCAATACGTGCCCTCCTTACTACCCAACACCAGCCTATCCCATTTCCTCACCCCCCTCCCCTCTGAAGCCCTCAGTTTGTTTCTGAGTCCATAGTCTCTCATGCTTCATTCCCCTCTTTCTTTATCCCTTTCTTCTCCTACTGATCTTCCTAGTTCTTATGTTTCATAGATGAGAGAAACCATATGATAATTGTCTTTCTCTGCTTGACTTATTTCACTTAGCATTATCTCCTCCAGTGCCATCCATGTTGCAGCAAATGTTGAGAACTCGTTCTTTCTGATAGCTGAGTAATATTCCATTGTATATATGGAACCACAACTTCTTAATCCAGTCATCTGTTGAAGGGCATCTCGGTTCCTTCCACGATTTAGCTATTATGGACAATGCTGCTATGGACATTGGGGTGCATATGGCCCTTCTCTTCACTACGTCTGTATCTTTGGGGTAAATACATGTGCTTTTAAGGAAAAAAGTCATCTTGTGAAAAGTTGTTTCCCTATAAATAGGATTCATGTTAATTTCTAGGATTTTCAAAAGCTTCTTTATTCAAATTCAAAGCTGCCTTAGTCCTCAATTGGTGTTTGCTTGTGAACTTGATGCACTAGTTTCTGTATGATTTGACAAAAATCAAGAAAGATTTAGTTTTTACAAATGTATGTGACATGAATTTTTATTCTATTTGTTACCAGCTTATTTGAAAAAGCTGATACATATGAACAAAGGCAGTAGTGTTCTTGATTTGAACATAAAAGAGAAACAGTTTCTCAAATGAGAATCAGAGCCATAGACTTATCTGTTTAGTAAACTTGAACCTACTTGAAAAAAATTGATCCATGAAATAAGGAAACTTTCCTTACTTGATGTAATAAATGTTAAGATATCAGTAGGACAAACTGTCAAAAAACTGTTAATTTCTGTTTATGAACATTTTTTTCTTTCCAACGGTAAATTGTTTATTATACACAAATACCTACACATAACCATGTAAACACAGGCATATTATGTTATTACTTTCATATTACTATTGTAGATCAGTGATTTTACATTTCAGTTATTGTAAATCAGTGATCTTACATTTCAGTTAATTGCTATGCTTGGGAACTGCTCTGTGCAGGAAGACTCTGGAATCAAAATTGGAATGGAACTAAAATTGTGAAATCCCAATATGATAAGACAAGTTGAGATGGAGAATAAAATTAGGATGACACGGGGGCACCTGGGTGGCTCAGTCAGTTAAGTGTCTGTTTGGCTCAGGTTATGATCTCAGAGTCATTGGGCTCCCTGCTCCACAGGGAGTCTGCTTCTCCCTCTCCCTCTTCCCCTCCACCTACCATGCTCTCTCTCTCTCTCCCCCGAATAAATAAAATATTTAAAATAAATATTAGGATGACACAGCTGATTTGATAGGGCCAATATTTTCATTTCTGTGTGGTCAGTTAAAGGGGCAGATAGATGACTGAGGGATGATAATAGCAACGGACCAAAAATACCTTAACTTTCCCCTCAGCTTGACTGAACTTTGACCGGCTCCTGACCTCCTTTTTCTTAGAGCATTTACTTTAGAAAACTTGGGATGGTAAATTCTTTCTCTGGCCATTTTAAATATACACAAATATCTTCTTAAAAGACTCAGGCTCATTTTACAACCCAGGAATGTCTTTCTCCAGGACCAGAGAACCATCCCTTTGAAATGTAGTCATTAAGGAAGGTAAGTGCCCCTGTCTCCCAGTCTAACTTCAGTGGGCGCCAATTAGAAAACACAGATGACCAAATCACAGAGAAAACCATTTGCAAACTCAGGAATAACTCAGTGTGATCAACACATCCCTTTGATGAACATCCCTCCCACCCCACCATCCTCCAGTTACTTTTCCACTAGCTACTCTAGCACTTAAGATCCTTCTCATCTTGTGTATTAGTGAAATTAAATTTGGTCTGAGTTGTGGCCTCTTTTGTCTATTGCGGTAGCCATGTGTCTTACTCAGCTTATGTCACCATAAGAAAATACCAGAGACGGGATGGCTTACACAGTAGAACTATATTTTTCACTGTATGGAGATTGGGAAGTCTAAGACTGGGGTGTTAGCATGGTCAGGTTTGCATGAGAAGTCTTGTCCTGGTTTGCAGATAGTTGCCTTCTTAGTGTCCTTACATGGCCAGGGAGGGTTGGTGGAGGGGAGAGGTCAAGTAAGCTCTCTGATGTTTCTTCTTTTAAGGGCACTAATATTCACGTCCTACTCTCACAACTTCATTTAAACCTAATTGCCTCCCAAAGAACTCATCTCCATATGCCATCACATTGGGGATTAAAATTTCAACATATAAATTTGGAATAAGACACAATTCAGTCCACAGCACCTGGAATAAAATATTCCTTATCTGTTTAGTTTTTGCTTTGATACAACCCACTGGCCACAGAGAGTAATTTCATAGATGAAAATAATCCTTCATTCCCTGTTCTTGGTGTGACATTTGGTTGGGAGTAGGCAAAGGAAAGAGATGTATTGTGCTTTTCTTAGGCATTTTATATTTCCCATATGTAGGGCAATTTTTAAGTAAAATTATAAAAAAGAAATTTTTCTTTGGTTGCCCATCCATCTCTCCTCTTTCATTCTACTTGTCTCTTGTATTTACTCCAGGGGGAGGGAGGTGAAAAGTCAGGGAAGGTCTCCGGGAAATAATGACGTTTGAATATAATAATAAGGGGGAGAACAGGATAAATTATGTGGGCAGCAGTTAGGAGAAAAGCAAGAGCTAATGTAAGGAAGATGGGTGAACTAAAAATGATAACAACAATAATGAAGTTAGTTATAACATTTATTTAATTTCTGCTATGTGCCAGGCTCTGCTCTAAACAGTTAATGTGCATTAATTCATTTAATGGTTATAGCAACCCTATGAGGTACATACAATAATTATTCCCATTTTGGACATAAAGAAATTAAAATGCAGGGAATTAACAAATTTGCTCAAGGCCATAAAGCTAATAAATTATAGAGCTGGGATTTAAATCCAGGCATTATTGGCCTGGTACCCATGTATTTAACCTCAAAACAGCACTATCACTGAATATATGTCATCTAAAGATATACATATTTTAATCAGGTAATGGCCTCTGATGGTGGGATTTTTGACCATGAGTTCAAGTTAATGAGGAAAAGTTGTTTTTGAAGGGGAGATGGGGTCGGAGCAGTTTTTCCAAAACACTTCTCAAATTGTAGAATGTTATAACTACCTGTTAGTCTTGAAGGAAAGATCTGTGCCAATGACAAAGTTAATAATAAAATACATACTATTTATATAGTATTTTGTAGCTTACAAAATGCTTTAACCTGAGTATTTTCCTTAAGATTTTATCAGTGACTGTAAAGTAAGATTGAGGAAGTTACCATGACTTTCGAAGAAGTTGTGTAACTTTCCAAAGATATAACAGCTATTTAGGAGGCAAGATTCAGTATTCAAATATGAGACTGCCTGTTGTCTGATTCCTTAAACTTTTCACTAACTAATTTCAACAGAGACCGGATATAAAAGTGATTTGAAAACTGAGAGTTGAAGGTTGGAAGAAAGTAGTTAAAGATCCGCAAATATCTATACTTTATATCTTTGAAAACAACTATTATTATCGACTGTAAGACCTGTAACTGGGACTCATTGAAGTATTTTTTTGGGAAAACTCCAGTCAACAAATTAATTTTGACAATTGAGAAAAAACACAAGTGTAATTGCTAATCAAAGGATACTCTGGGGAAAGACCCAGCCACTTATAATTTAATTAGGACAGTCAGCCTGAAATCAGAGAAAAGAGATCGTAGCCAGCATTTGAAGAAGACACATTTAAGAGGTAAGAAAATAGTCATGAACTGGCTTCTGTAATTTCAAAGCTCCACGGAGACTGCTGGCTGAATTGATATCTTTTGATACTGATGAATTCTTTTCTAGTAAAACTCTGTTTCTTTCTTTGAAAGTTTAGAGATTAGAGAGACTTAAATTGAAACATTCAATTATAGGAAGTGAATTATAATGGGTGGCCTTTATGATTGCTGTACTAAAAATATGAGCCTAGAAGGTAGAATTAAATATTTAGCTAAAGTGAGAGGATTCCATAGCTAAGAATCGCAAGGCAGAAGAAACTCTTTTTTCTCCACTTTGCATATTAAAGACCTGAAGGAAAGAATGTGCTATTTATTGATGGGGGGGGGGGCAAAGTAGTTAACTCACAACAGGTAGCCCAAAGTAGTTTTGAAAAGTACATGGCTGAGAACATTTTGGATTTTGAAAACGTATACAAGTTGACAAAATGTAGATTAGTGACAGGAAAAGGATACGTAAACTTTATGAGATCACATTTGAGGAAGAAATGTATAAATATTTAAAAGAAAGCAAACACAACATATTCACAGCTTGTGGAACCTTTCAGTATTCTGATTCTTATCCTGTTAAACCATAGAGTGTTGAAAATAATAGAATACACAGAAATACACACCGCAAGACAGTGACAATTTGTCTCTTTCCCTTTATTTTTCTGTCTCATACTCTCCCTTGCTTTCCCACTTGATTTTTGCTAGTTTTTTTTTTTTTTAAAGATTTTATTTATTTATTTGACAGAGATAGAGACAGCCAGCGAGAGAGGGAACACAAGCAGGGGGAGTGGGAGAGGAAGAGGCAGGCTTACAGCGGAGGAGCCTGATGTGGGGCTCGATCCCAGAACACCGGGATCAAGCCCTGAGCTGAAGGCAGACGCTTAACCGCTGTGCCACCCAGGCGCCCCTGATTTTTGCTAGTTTATCAGAGTGAAGAGAACCTCAGATAATCTTTCAGAGCAGAAATAANAGCCCTGAGCTGAAGGCAGATGCTTAACCGCTGTGCCACCCAGGCGCCCCTGATTTTTGCTAGTTTATCAGAGTGAAGAGAACCTCAGATAATCTTTCCTAGAGCAGAAATAAAAAGGACTTTGGTATGTTCATTGCCAGAAGGGATAAGGGGCTGAGAAAATCATATAAATCTGTATGTATGTGTGTGTGTGTGAGAGAATGTGTGTGTTTCTCTGTCTCTCCTTTCCAATAAAGCAGTGGTTCTCAACCATGGCTGCATGAAAACGAAGAGGGGAACTTAAAAAATTCCAGTCTGTGCTCTAGGCCAGTTGTATCAGAATCTGTGGAGGCGGAAATCAAGCATCCCATGATTCCAATAAGCAGCTAAGATTGATATACATACTACAAAGTAGCCAAATCGGGTTACTTCTACCCTTCACTCCTTTAAGAATTTGCATGGGAAAACATTGTGGGTGTGGTTAACCCAGTTCACGTCTTACAGGATTTATCCTTCTGATACATAGCAGTAAAAACCCTTGCATTTATTCTTCTGAGTGTCTATTGTAAACCTATATCTCCCCAATAGAAAAATCTTCAGTGACAAAATAACAACTGATATTGACNCGTCTTACAGGATTTATCCTTCTGATACATAGCAGTAAAAACCCTTGCATTTATTCTTGAGTGTCTATTGTAAACCTATATCTCCCCAATAGAAAAATCTTCAGTGACAAAATAACAACTGATATTGACTTTAAATACTAATTACGCTAGTTGTCTGCTTTTAAAAACTCTTCCTTTATGCTTATATAATACCATACCCTAAACTTACCATATTGCCCTTCTGTCACTTTATCAGCGAAGTTGTTTCTAGCCCCATGTATTTGCTTTAAGGTTTTACTTATAGTCCAACCTTTATCTCCCCATTAAAGCGCAGAATCTTATCTTTCTTTTTAAACTTTAGCCGAGTATGTCAATACTTTAGCCAGTGATCATAGAATACTAATGAGTAGGTAAACACCATGCTTTTTTAAAAAAAATAAATGTTGACAAAACTAATGGATAGTTGTTATAACACTTGTATACATTTTGAATATTCATTAACCTTTTTGAAACTGTGATTGGTATATGTGTATCCCATCATGTTACATATGTGCCATCTCTTTTAATGTTAATATGGAGGATAAAAGCATTTATAAATAAAATTTATGCTTCTCAGTGTTTATTTCCTTAAAGAGTATAATGTGTTTTTGAGTATTTACTTATCTAGAAAAAAATTGATAATAGTATGAAGTATAAAAATTGCTGAATCAGGTATAAGAATTTGGAGAATCAGTGAAGAATAAGCAAGTAAATTGAGAGGAAAGATGAAGTAGATTTTAGCACCACGATTGAACGCAAAGATAATCAAAGGATTTTTAGAATGGAGGAAAATGGTTAGAAATGGAAAAAAAGAATGAAATATCTTAGTAATAACCAAATAGAAGTATAGTATATGNTGATTGAACACAAAGATAGTCAAAGGATTTTTAGAATGGAGGAAAATGGTTAGAAATGGAAAAAAAGAATGAAATATCTTAGTAATAACCAAATAGAAGTATAGTATATGAATAATCAGCAAGCTACAATAAGTTTGGAAATGCATGACCTAAGAATGTATTTTATAATTGCTAGCACTGTACATAAAATAATGTATTAATAAAAACTACTAATATATGCTAGAATAAACTATGTCTCATCAGGCACAGCTTGCTTTGTAGGAATTCAATCCCCTGTACTCATTATCTTTTCTACAAGAGTTACTGAATTTGTGCTGTGTAGCTGTTGCTAGTCTTTCTGTTCTAAAATAGATACCATCTTGCTTTTTGATTGTTTTTTATTTTAGTTATTTTTATCCTCCTGATTTTTGCTAGTCACCTGTTGCTTATGGCTAGTGGTCTTTTTCCTTCTCTTTGGGCAAAGCTTAAACATTGTTATAGTTTGTTTCAAATTGTGGCATTTGACTAGAGTACCAAATTCTTGAATGGTTCCTGGTGGGAAGTGTCCAACATGAGACAGTTCCCATCTTTTTACAGGAAAACCTCTGCTATTCTAGATATCCCACTGTTGGTTTCAGTATGATACAAACTTTGTGAAAAAAATCAAATTAACAGTCACTGGATAGACATTAAATGCTAAGCAGAGCACTGCTATCTATGGGGGTAAGGGAGACGTTTATAGGTGGAGGGAGCTACACATATAGTTTATCCTATCACTAGATCATAGAGCATTCTATACTGTTCTCCCATTTTCCTTGCTATTAATCTTCTTCTTTTTCTTCTTCTTCTTTTTTTTTTTTTTTTTTTTTTTTTTTTTTTTTGGTTTTATGGCTTTGGTTATATTTAACCTGCACATTTGTGTTAGCTGTACAGCTTTGTACAAGCTACACATACAAGGAGCTTGCAAGTAACATTTAAAAATTCAAGCCGGCACTGGAATCTGTGGGACCTTCTTCCTTCAGACGGAGTATGCCCAAAGCTGGCTTGAGTTCTCCAGGAAGTCCTCAGGGGGGTCCCACTATTACTCTTTGAAAAATTTTAATGTCATGCAGAGGAAATTGGGAGGTAATCCCTTATTATTTTTTAAAAACAATGAATAAATTAATGTTTGCTGCCTGCTCCAGATGAAGTGAGAGTATTTCAGGGAAAATATAGGCAACCTTAATTATTAAGAACAGGATGATATATATGAATGTAAAATTTAGAAAGGACTTACAGATTTAAGTCATAATTTCTTTTTAAAGTGTAAATGCATTCAAGATTTTCAAAGGCAGCAATAGTACTTTATAGTGTTATAAATAATATTGCTATGTTGCTTTAAATTTTGAAACAGAATCTTTTTTTTAAAAAAACTTGATTTTCATTTAGGTAAGTTCTCAATTGACTATTACCAACTTAGGCCATACAAGAAGTCTCATTAAATTTAAAGGGAATGAAATTATATAAAGTGTGTTGTACAACTATAATGAAATAAAATTAGAAATCAATAGTAAAATGAAATTAGGTAAATTCAGAAATTTGTGGAAATTAACACACTCTTACATAACCAAAGGGTCAAAAAGGCAATCACCAGGGAAATTAGGAAATACCTTGAGATAAATGAAAACAAAAGCACAATATATATCATAATTTATGGGATTGAGGGAAACATGGCTCAGAGGGAAATTTATTGTTATAAAACCTATATTAAAAAAAATTCTTCTGGGATGCTAAGCGTCAGTTTAAGTGTCTGCCTTCAGCTCAGGTCAGGATCCCATGGTCCTGGGATAAAGCCCCAGGTCGGGCTCATTGCTCAGCCGGCTTCTCTCTCTCCTTCTGCCCCTCCCCTCTCATCACCTCCCCCCACTTGTGCTTGTGCTCTCTCTATCTCAAATAAATAAATAAATAAATAAAATCTTTAAAAAAATCCCCAAAACTAATAACCTTATTTTCCACATAAGAAATGAGAAAAAGAAAAGAAAACTAAACACAAGCATGTGGAAGGAAATAAATAATACCACCCTCACTCTCTCTAGCACTCACGTATAAGACAACAAGGCATCTATTGGGATCAATCTGAGTCCTAGTGTTCTGTTATCATAATTGACCCTCTTTTCTGAATATTGAACATTGTAATTGGAGTAAGTGTCATGTATCAAAGTCTGACCGCTTTCTTTCCTTAGGATTTTTTTTCCAGGGAAGTCTCCTTTTTGGCCAGCTCATGCATTTTTCTAGTCAAGTTCACACATGCATTAATCCCACGTGGGCAAATGTCCTTCTCAAACTGAAAACTACTATTTTACTATGCATAAATGTAAAAGAGGTTGTTATATTTTATTTCCTCCATTTTAAAATGTTCTTGTCTTTAATCTATGGTTCTTAGTCAATAACTGACAGTAAGNCTCTTAGTCAATAATTGACAGTAAGTTAAGAGGAGGGAAGAGGTCAGTGTGACAGAGGGAATATTTGTAATAAAACACAGACACAGAAAATTGTGCTAATAGGTTAACTCCCTACTAATGTGAATAAATCCCTCTGTGAACCTTTTCTGAGATTACTTTTGTGAAGTAATTATTGTCTGGCCTAAAACCTTATAGTTAAATTAAAATTAGCAAATTTTTATTGAGTTCTGTGGTAATGTCACGTTTCCAGTCACAGTAGCATGATATTTTATGGTTGCAAGGTGTTTGTTCATTCACCCCTTCATTCTTTTGACTGCATATGTTGTATGCTTGTTGTGTTCCAGTCAGATGTTTGTATAAATGATTGCACTATAGTGGGGTAAAGGCAGATTAGCGGTTTGGACCAGGACCACGGGGAGTAAAAAGGAGAGTGTCATCAATTCTGCTTGGTTGTGTAAGGAAAAGCTTAACAGAGGAGAACACACAAGAGATTTGGTCTTGCAGGATGAAAGTCTTAGAGTCTACCAGGGGAACAATAAGAAGGAACATTACAGGCAGAATGAAAGTTTGTGCAAGGAATGAAATAATGGGGCTTGTTCAGGGAACTGTAAATAGTTCCACATACTCAGAGAGTCCCAGAAGCCACAGACTTTGGTGTCAGAGAAGCTGGACTTGAACTTAGCTCTGACATTTACTGCCTGCAAAACTTAGATGAAGTCACTTAAACTTTCAACACCTGAGTTTTTACTCATTTACAAAATGAGAATAATAGTGTACACCCCAGAGGTTTTTTTTTTTTTTTTCTCCTTCCTTTTAAGGATTGACTAAAATATGTTCTTTTATAAGAGTCTTGCCAGTTTCTGGCACATGGAAAATACCGTCTAATTGCAAGCAGTTTTTGTGGTGCACATTGTCGTTCAGACCCTTGTTGCTTTTAGGATAGAGTAAGAAGGAGATAAGGTTGAAGAGGTGAAGAAGGATCAAGCCACAGAGGACTATGTGTATTCTTCTAAGAAATCTGATCCACATACTTCTAAATTGTAAGAAATCCATCCTTAAAGCTTACGGTCCTTTGTCTGCACAATTTAACCTTCCAATTATGTTTCTTTATCAATCTCCAGTACCTTTACTGTTCCCTTCCTTGTCACACATTCTTTCATCCATCATTTTTCTTTTATGTTTAGCTATGTAATTTTAAGTGTTTTCAAAAGATACACAAAGTAATTTTCATTTGCATCTTCACTTGTAATCATTTCTGTGAATAAGGACTCAAGCTTTTTTAAAAAATTATTTTCAATATTTTTTTAAAGATTTTTTATTTATTTATTTAACAGAGATAGACAGCCAGCGAGAGAGGGAACACAAGCAGGGGGAGTGAGAGAGGAAGAAGCAGGCTCCCAGCGGAG
>NC_048224.1:97362717-97367043 GCF_002007445.2 Ailuropoda melanoleuca
AAAAAATCCCCAAAACTAATAACCTTATTTTCCACATAAGAAATGAGAAAAAGAAAAGAAAACTAAACACAAGCATGTGGAAGGAAATAAATAATACCACCCTCACTCTCTCTAGCACTCACGTATAAGACAACAAAGCGTCTATTGGGATCAATCTGAGTCCTAGTGTTCTGTTATCATAATTGACCCTCTTTTCTGAATATTGAACATTGTAATTGGAGTAAGTGTCATGTATCAAAGTCTGACCGCTTTCTTTCCTTAGGATTTTTTTTCCAGGGAAGTCTCCTTTTTGGCCAGCTCATGCATTTTTCTAGTCAAGTTCACACATGCATTAATCCCAAGTGGGCAAAGGTCCTTCTCAAACTGAAAACTACTATTTTACTATGCATAAATGTAAAAGAGGTTGTTATATTTTATTTCCTCCATTTTAAAATGTTCTTGTCTTTAATCTATGGTTCTTAGTCAATAACTGACAGTAAGTTAAGAGGAGGGAAGAGGTCAATGTGACAGAGGGAATATTTGTAATAAAACACAGACACAGAAAATTGTGCTAATAGGTTAACTCCCTGCTAATGTGAATAAATCCCTCTGTGAACCTTTTCTGAGATTACTTTTGTGAAGTAATTATTGTCTGGCCTAAAACCTTATAGTTAAATTAAAATTAGCAAATTTTTATTGAGTTCTGTGGTAATGTCACGTTTCCAGTCACAGTAGCATGATATTTTATGGTTGCAAGGTGTTTGTTCATTCACCCCTTCATTCTTTTGACTGCATATGTTGTATGCTTGTTGTGTTCCAGTCAGATGTTTGTATAAATGATTGCACTATAGTGGGGTAAAGGCAGATTAGCGGTTTGGACCAGGACCACGGGGAGTAAAAAGGAGAGTGTCATCAATTCTGCTTGGTTGTGTAAGGAAAAGCTTAACAGAGGAGAACACACAAGAGATTTGGTCTTGCAGGATGAAAGTCTTAGAGTCTACCAGGGGAACAATAAGAAGGAACATTACAGGCAGAATGAAAGTTTGTGCAAGGAATGAAATAATGGGGCTTGTTCAGGGAACTGTAAATAGTTCCACATACTCAGAGAGTCCCAGAAGCCACAGACTTTGGTGTCAGAGAAGCTGGACTTGAACTTAGCTCTGACATTTACTGCCTGCAAAACTTAGATGAAGTCACTTAAACTTTCAACACCTGAGTTTTTACTCATTTACAAAATGAGAATAATAGTGTANAAAGTAGCTGTGTATGGAAGCTATCAGGAAGATATTTATGCATGAAAATGAATTTGATTCTGAATAGCATTCTGAAAAAGTATGTTTTTTGCTATATTTCAAAGTAGTCATTTCCATAACTCTCACCAATGATATATTTGCATTGCCAAATCCCTCCTACTGAACTAGCAAAAACTGAAAAATTCATCAGACACAAAGATGTTTGAAGAAAAATACATAATCTGAAGTTGTTACACTTTGCAAACTGTATATGCCAGAATATTCCTTTTAAATTTTTCTCATACCAAAATAATTTTTAAAAATTGTTTTGAAGGACAGTCTCTTTTTAGGCTTAACAGGATTGAACATTTAAATATTAAGGAATTTATAAAATAGGAACATTTTTAACATCACTATTTAGATATGTCATAAAATTTACCCATTTAAAATATACAATTCAATAGTTTTATTATATTAAGAGTTGTGCAACCACCACCAAAATCTGAATTTAGAACATTTTCATCACACCATTACCCTGTGCCTATTACAGTCACTCCTCATACCTGCCCCAGTCCTAGGCATTATATCTACTTTCTGTCTCTATGAATTTGCCTAATCTGGACAGCTCATATAGATGGAATGGTACAGTAGGTGATTTTTTTTGTGATTGGCATCATTTGCTTAGCATAATATTTTCAAGGCATGTCATCTATTACATGTATCAGTAATTGATTCATTTTCTTGCTGAATAATATTCCTTTGTATGTATATAACACAATTTGTTTATCCATTCATCAACTGATAGACATTTGGGTTTTTTCCACATCTTGCTTATTATGAATAATGCTCTAATATTCAAATACAAATTTTGTGTGGGTATTTCTTTTCATTTATTTATTTGGGAGATAGAGCAGTGTGAGAGAGTGCCAGCCAGGTGAGGGGCAGAGGGAGAGGGGGAAGCAGGCTCCCTGCTGAGCAGGGAGCCCAGTGCTATGTGGGGCTTGATCCCAGGACCCTGAGATCATAATCTGAGCAGAAGGCAGATGCTTAACCAACTGAGCCACCCAGGAACCCCTGGATATATGTTTTTATTTAACTTTGTGTGTTGCCAAGGTCATATGATTAATTATATACTTAACCTTTGAAAACTGCCCAACTGTTTTCCAAAGCTACTATACCATTTTGCACTCCCATCAGCAATGTGTGAGGATTCAATTTCTCACCTACTTGTTGTGGTCTATCTTTTAGATTATAGCTATCGCATTGGGTGTGAAGTGTTATCTTATTGGTGGCATTAGTTTGCATTTCTTTTTTTTTTTAAGATTTTATTTATTTATTTGAGAGAGAGACAGCCAGCGAGAGAGGGAACACAAGCAGAGGGAGTGGGAGAGGAAGAAGCAGGCTCCCAGCGTAGGAGCCCGATGTGGGGCTCGATCCCAGAATGCTGGGATCACACCCTGAGCTGAAGGCACACACTTAACGACTGTGCCACCCAGGCGCCCCTACTTTGCATTTCTGTAAGGACTAACGTTGATGACCATCTTTTCATGTGCTTATTGACCGTTTGTATATCTTCTTTGGAGAAATGTCTATACAAGTCCCTGGCCCATTTTTAAAAATTGGGCTCATCATTTAGTTGTAAAAGTTCTTTATTCTAAATACCAGTTTCTTCGCAGATATATGATCAGCAAATACTTTCTCTTATCCTGCAAGTTGTCTATTTTCTTAATGGTATAATGTACAGCACAAAAGATTTTAATTTTCAGGTAGTCCAATTTATGTATTTTTCCCTTTGTTGCTTATACTTTAGGTCTTATATCTAAGAAACCATTGTCTAATCCCAAGTCACAAAGACTGACTCCTATGTTTTCTTCTGAGAGTTTGATAGTTGAGCTCTTACATTAGGTCTGTTATACATTTTGAATTTTGTTTCATTTGTTGGTATGGTATAAGGAAGAGTTCCGACTTCATTTTTTGCGTGCGGATATCCAGCTGTCTCAGCACCATTTGTTGAAAAGACATCAGTCTTCATTGAATTGTCTTGGCAATCTTGGCAAAGGTCAATTGACCATAAACGTAAATGTTAATTTCTGGTCTCTCAATTCTATTCCATTGATTTATATGTCTGTTTTATTCCATTACTATATGNATGTATATGCCAGAATATTCCTTTTAAATTTTTCTCATACCAAAATAATTTTTAAAAATTGTTTTGAAGGACAGTCTCTTTTTAGGCTTAACAGGATTGAACATTTAAATATTAAGGAATTTATAAAATAGGAACATTTTTAACATCACTATTTAGATATGTCATAAAATTTACCCATTTAAAATATACAATTCAATAGTTTTATTATATTAAGAGTTGTGCAACCACCACCAAAATCTGAATTTAGAACATTTTCATCACACCATTACCCTGTGCCTATTACAGTCACTCCTCATACCTGCCCCAGTCCTAGGCATTATATCTACTTTCTGTCTCTATGAATTTGCCTAATCTGGACAGTTCATATAGATGGAATGGTACAGTAGGTGATTTTTTTTGTGATTGGCATCATTTGCTTAGCATAATATTTTCAAGGCATGTCATTTATTACATGTATCAGTAATTGATTCATTTTCTTGCTGAATAATATTCCTTTGTATGTATATAACACAATTTGTTTATCCATTCATCAACTGATAGACATTTGGGTTTTTTCCACATCTTGCTTATTATGAATAATGCTCTAATATTCAAATACAAATTTTGTGTGGGTATTTCTTTTCATTTATTTATTTGGGAGATAGAGCAGTGTGAGAGAGTGCCAGCCAGGTGAGGGGCAGAGGGAGAGGGGGAAGCAGGCTCCCTGCTGAGCAGGGAGCCCAGTGCTATGTGGGGCTTGATCCCAGGACCCTGAGATCATAATCTGAGCAGAAGGCAGATGCTTAACCAACTGAGCCACCCAGGAACCCCTGGATATATGTTTTTATTTAACTTTGTGTGTTGCCAAGGTCATATGATTAATTATATACTTAACCTTTGAAAACTGCCCAACTGTTTTCCAAAGCTACTATACCATTTTGCACTCCCATCAGCAATGTGTGAGGATTCAATTTCTCACCTACTTGT
>NC_048224.1:97368682-97370335 GCF_002007445.2 Ailuropoda melanoleuca
TATTACATGTATCAGTAATTGATTCATTTTCTTGCTGAATAATATTCCTTTGTATGTATATAACACAATTTGTTTATCCATTCATCAACTGATAGACATTTGGGTTTTTTCCACATCTTGCTTATTATGAATAATGCTCTAATATTCAAATACAAATTTTGTGTGGGTATTTCTTTTCATTTATTTATTTGGGAGATAGAGCAGTGTGAGAGAGTGCCAGCCAGGTGAGGGGCAGAGGGAGAGGGGGAAACAGGCTCCCTGCTGAGCAGGGAGCCCAGTGCTATGTGGGGCTTGATCCCAGGACCCTGAGATCATAATCTGAGCAGAAGGCAGATGCTTAACCAACTGAGCCACCCAGGAACCCCTGGATATATGTTTTTATTTAACTTTGTGTGTTGCCAAGGTCATATGATTAATTATATACTTAACCTTTGAAAACTGCCCAACTGTTTTCCAAAGCTACTATACCATTTTGCACTCCCATCAGCAATGTGTGAGGATTCAATTTCTCACCTACTTGTTGTGGTCTATCTTTTAGATTATAGCTATCGCATTGGGTGTGAAGTGTTATCTTATTGGTGGCATTAGTTTGCATTTCTTTTTTTTTAAGATTTTATTTATTTATTTGAGAGAGAGACAGCCAGCGAGAGAGGGAACACAAGCAGAGAGAGTGGGAGAGGAAGAAGCAGACTCCCAGCGGAGGAGCCTGATGTGGGGCTCAATCCCAGAATGCCGGGATCACACCCTGAGCTGAAGGCACACACTTAATGACTGTGCCACCCAGGCGCCCCTAGTTTGCATTTCTGTAAGGACTAACGTTGATGACCATCTTTTCATGTGCTTATTGACCCTTTGTATATCTTCTTTGGAGAAATGTCTATACAAGTCCCTGGCCCATTTTTAAAAATTGGGCTCATCATTTAGTTGTAAAAGTTCTTTATTCTAAATACCAGTTTCTTCGCAGATATATGATCAGCAAATACTTTCTCTTATCCTGCAAGTTGTCTATTTTCTTAATGGTATAATGTACAGCACAAAAGATTTTAATTTTCAGGTAGTCCAATTTATGTATTTTTCCCTTTGTTGCTTATACTTTAGGTCTTATATCTAAGAAACCATTGTCTAATCCCAAGTCACAAAGACTGACTCCTATGTTTTCTTCTGAGAGTTTGATAGTTGAGCTCTTACATTAGGTCTGTTATACATTTTGAATTTTGTTTCATTTGTTGGTATGGTATAAGGAAGAGTTCCAACTTCATTTTTTGCGTGCGGATATCCTGTTGTCTCAGCACCATTTGTTGAAAAGACATCACTCTTCATTGAATTGTCTTGGCAATCTTGGCAAAAGTCAATTGACCATAAATGTAAATGTTAATTTCTGGTCTCTCAATTCTATTCCATTGATTTATATGTCTGTTTTATTCCATTACTATATGACTATCTTAATCACTGTGGCTTTGCAAGTTTTGAAACCTGCAAGAATTGTTAGTATTCCAACTTAGTTCTTCCCCCCACCGCCCCGAGATTATTCAAGCTATTCTGGGTCTCTTAAATGTTCATATGAATTTTAGGATCACTTGTGATTTCTGGAGAAAAAAAAAGGTAGCTGGGATTTTGATAGACATGGTGTTGAATCTCTAGATCAGTTTGGAA
>NC_048224.1:97370435-97376516 GCF_002007445.2 Ailuropoda melanoleuca
CCATCTGATACTCAGATCTTATTCAGTGTTCAACATGTCTATCAGTAGTATCCTTTATAGCTAAAAAAAAACCAAGTTCTAGTTCATATGTTTTATTTATTTAGTGGTCATGTCTTCTTAGTCTCCTTCAATCTGGAGCAGNCTTCAATCTGGAGCAATTCCTTAATCATTTCTTACTTTTTGTGACATTGATACTTTTGAAGATTTTATACCACTTATTTGGTATAATGACCCTCAGTTTAGGATTGTCTGATGCTTCCTCATGATTCACTTCAGCAGGTTACGTTTGGCAGGAATATCACAGAAGTAATGTTATGTTCTCTTTGCGTCCTATCACATAGTACATGATTTGTTTCATTACTGGTGAAGTTAACATTGTTCACTTGATAAAGGTGGCTCTGTCAGACGTTTCTTCCCTTATAAATAATAAGCATTTTGAAGGGAGATACTTAGACTATGTAAATAGTCCATTGCTTAATCCATGTTCAGTTTATTCATTATATATTTCTAGCAATAAGTACTGTCAGATTCCTATTTTATTGAATGAGTTATCAGTTACTATGTTTATTTCTTCTGATATTCAAAATTCCTCAGATTTTATCAGTTCTTTAAAATGTCTTTTTTTTGTCCTTTTGATACTTCCCAATCATTCTTTGCGCACTTTCTTATTTTTAAGCACAACAATTTGTTCCAAGTTTATCATATATACTTTTCGTCCTAATCCTGAAATTTAGTAATTCTTTCAAGGAACGCTTAATTTGCCTTTGTGGATTACATGAAGTGTCCTCCCTCATATATGTACTCATTTCCTTCCACCTAGGCTCTGAAACCCTGTTCTGAGCTGTCTCCACTTTGTCTGTGATGAAGCCTTTATTCTTTTTGGGATCCAACATGTTGCAAAGGGCCACTCTGTCCCCTCATGTGTAGATGACCTCTTCTTCCCTCTTGAGGTCCAACACTCAGTGCCAGAGCTGCACCCTGTGTGAATATCCTCTTCACCATGCTGGGCTCTATATCTGACTCAGGGCCCTTCCTAACACTGGTGCCTACACTAGACAGCTGCCTTACTCCTCATAGGCTCCAATACTTGCTCTGGGCCACTGGGCTCCTATGTTTTACTATCTGTGCTATAGGAGCCTACAGCCTGATTCCCTTTAATTGTGTTTGCAGTGGTTGAAGAAGAAGAGGGTTAACTCTTTAAAGATTAAAGTTACATCAATTAGTACTCAAATGATAAATAATTAGATTTATAAATTGTCTCTCAGAAACCATAGTTATGGGAAAAAATAGCCCCTACCTATTAATGATCAGCTAGAACACAAAACATAGAAGATGACTCCAGATTCCCATTTGTACACAGATGAGTACCAAATGCATACTGCCATCCCAGATCTCCCTTTAGAACAAGAGACCCATGACAGTCTGCCTACGTGAAGTCTCCTCCTCAATGTTTTAAAGGCATTTAACCTACTGATTTCTAGTCAGGTCTTCTTCAGTGTTCCATAACCCTTCCAGTTAATGATACTTCTTTTGACCCATTAATGAAATCCAGAAACCTATGGATCAATCTTGCTGCTTTATGTTTCCTCCCTCCCACATCCAGTCTATTTATTGCCCCTTAGATCATTATATAATTTAAATGTATTCACTTCTGCCTATCTCATGTGCCACCACTCTGATCTGAGATGGTTATCTTATCCCTCAAGTATTGCAATAACCTCCTGAGTGTTCTCTCTGCACCGACGCATGCCTACCAGAATCCATTCTGCACACTGAAGCAGAGAGACGTTTTCAAAACACAGTTGGATCATAACAAGTATGTACACTCCCTCCACCATAGAACACATGAGTGGATTTTCATTGCTTTCGGGATTAAAAAAAAGATACAAAGCAATGTCAGGGCTGGCCTTTCTGTCTTCAGCATTATGCTCCTTCATATCCCTTCCAGTTCTCTGTGCATCAGCCATACCAGCCTTCTTTCTTGTCAATTCTTTGAGTGTTCCCTGCTCTCTGTAACACAGAACCTTTCCAAATGCTCTTCCCTATGCCTGAATGCTCTTCCACCCTGTATATGTAAACAGCACTGTTTACTTAACTCCTATTCCTCCTTCATATCCATTTTAATTACTGCTTCCTCAGGGCAGTGTCCTTGCCTGCCTGACACTGTCACTCACCTTATTTGATGTTTTCCTATTAACATGAACTTTTCTCTTTGATCACAGGTCTCCACCTATATTTATCCATGGTTGATAGGTGCCTGACCACCCCACGTCAAACCCTATGCTCCATGATAATAGGGATAATAGTTATTTATTCTTGTTTCTTTGTTTACCGTTGTCTTTTGGCATCTAGCAAGCCTTTAATATATGTATGTTGAAACGAATGAACGATTAATTCACGGTTACTTTACTACTGGAGTCCAGGAGATTTTTTTTTTCTCCTTCCTTTCTGTAGGGCTCTTTCTCTGAATCTTCCTGTTCATTATGCTACTGCTTTATTGCTTGTCATTGCCAGGCCTTCTTGAGGCTAGATGCCTTTTGTAATATCTTTCAAAGATTGTAATACATTGTCTCTGTCCTTCTTCAATTTGTAAAATTTTCCAAAGATAAAAAGAAAATTTCATGGGAAAATTAATAAAGATAAATGGTATAATGTTTTAAATTAGTGTTACCATTAGCCTATCTTCAGTATTTTAGTTGTAAAAGGATTGCAGTAGGCAGACTATAACGTCAGTATAACAGCATGCAGCCAGCCCTCTTTATTCAGCATAGGGAGAAAAAAGATAGTAAAATAATTGTTAAGAGAAAGCAACTGTTCAACTTTCTTTTATTTTCATTTGGGAAGTATGTCCAAAAGGCAGATAATTCCTTGTAGCCTCCCAATATGATCTATTTCTCTTAAGGTAGTA
Organism: Ailuropoda melanoleuca; assembly: GCF_002007445.2. Lineage (NCBI taxonomy): Eukaryota > Metazoa > Chordata > Mammalia > Carnivora > Ursidae > Ailuropoda > Ailuropoda melanoleuca. The sequence continues at coordinate 97,373,344 of NC_048224.1, forward strand.
AATAATTGAATGAGGACAATGATTAGCTTAGTAAGTCCTCAGGATAAAATTTATGGATGTCACAGTTTGACAATTATTAACAAAGTGACTCCTTTTTCTGTGGGGATGTTTGTCTTTCCTGACAAGTCTGTTGTCTCAATGTTGCTTGATACTGGCTGAGAGATAGTATGGGTATGATATACCTTGGGGCCTAGGTTGGGCTTGGGGTTATTTTACTTTGTATTTTGTATGGGTAGTTGTCATTTTACTTTAGAATGAGCTTTACACATCTGGTAGGATATTTCAGGTTAGTCTGTAAGTCATTCATTCTCTATAATCTCTAAATGCAAAAGGTATAATCTCAACTCAGTGTGAGAAGCTCTGAGCCCAAAAGTGTTCTTAAATCAGAGAGAATCAAAGCATTTTGCCTTGAGATAAGAACAACTATGTCTCAATAGGTTTCATTGGCTTTGTTTCTGTTATGAGAAAAACACACATTGCCACATTTTGTTATAAAATATTAGCGGAAAATATAATTGATATGATGCTATATTTTACACATAAACTATTTTGTTCAACGTAACCTGATGTTATATAAGGAACACGTCAAATTCTTCCTGAGATCTCTACTAGCACTTATAAGAAAAATTAGTATTTTTGAATCTGCACATTTTAACCATTTTATTTTTCACGTTATATTATTGTTTATACTTTCTTCAAAAATAACATTTGCTCCACGTATATCTGTTAAACTCTCAATACTTCCTAGGCATTGTTATGATACCTAGAATATATGAACACATGAGATATAATATTTGACCTCAAAGGCTTCACAGTTCTTAGAATCTGATAAAGCCCTGCATTTCAAATTCTGATTCAGACACTTATTAGCTATGTCAAATTATTTAATTTTTCTGAACCCTAATTACCTATGAAATGGAGAGACCAATAATAACTACTTTATAGGACTGTTGTGAGAATTAAATGGGATAATTCATGTTAAGCATTTTCTATGCCATTTGGAATATAGTGAGTGCTTAATAGATATCAGCCTCATTATGGTTGTCATCATTTGCAGAAATATCATTATCATTATTTGTCATCCGTAGATTTGAAAGTATCCCAAGGAGTACAACTATAAAGGTCCATTTCATGAGTAGGTTTCTTATCGCTTCCCTCTGTTTATAGAGTTGTGTTAAAGAGTGAGTTGAAAGAACATTAGGATCAACCATAGCAAAATGGGTATCACTTTAGGGATTCTAGAAAGGCCAGGCAGTCTTCCAAAACCTCACCTAAAAAAAAAAAAAAGTATATTGAAATATGATTTAACTGTAAATACTGCTGGGAGAAATAGTAACTACTTAATTGTTCAATAAATTTTGGCTATTATTTTAATCTTTATCAGTTTGCTATTGATACAATATGGTTACCAGAAATAAAACAAAACAAACAAACAAAAAACACCACCTCAGTGGCATGGAACCATAAGCATTTGTTTAGCTCATATAGCTCTTGGCTGGCTGGAGGGGCTCATCTGGGCTGGGCTTCGCTGAGTGTCTCTGCTCCTCTTGGGTGGGTTTCCTTGAGCATTGTGGATTGGTTCTGCTCAATGTGTTTCTTATCTTCTTCCAGGAATCAGTGGTCCTGCCTGGACTTGGTCTTCTCATGCAGAAGTATAAGAGGGCAAGCCCAACTGTTTGAGTGATTCTCAACCCTCTGGTGCCATTGCATCTGCTAAGGTTCCATTGATTAAGGTAAGTTATATGGATGAAACCAAAGTTAAGAGTGGTGAAATACACTCCACCACTTTCCGGGGGGAGCTGAAAAGCTACATAGCTAAGGGGTTAGACATTTGTTAATAATGTCAAAGAATTGGGGCAATCAGGACACATGTATCTCCAATGGCAATGACACAAACCACTCTGGTGCTGTCCCCTCTCATAGCTTCATTCCTACTCACTCAGCTTGCCCTCCTCCTATATCCACAGTGTGTAAATGCCACTGTGACCTCTTGCATTGTACCATATCGACCATCTCATCAGATTAACTGTGCTTGACAGCCTTCAACCAGTTCCTCTTACTTGATTCCCTTTATTTTTTTTTTTTTTGACTTCCAGTAACACTTTTTGTTTATATTTTTATAATAATATTTTTTTCATTATATTATGTTAGTCACCATACAGTACATCCCTGGTTTTTGATGTAAAGTTCCATGATTCATTAGTTGCGTATAACACCCAGTGCACCATGCAATACGTGCCCTTCTTACTACCCATCACCAGCCTATCCCATTCCCCCACCCCCCTCCCCTCTGAAGCCCTCAGTTTGTTTCTCAGATTCCCTTTAACTGAAACTTGGCTTTCCCCTAATATTGCAAATTCCTTTTCAGCTGTTTCAAGTTCTTCCTTTGAACTCATTTGGTGGCAAGTTCAGGCAGTATATTCTTTATATTGTTCATACCTTTTTTCGGGTAATTGTTCTTTTACTATGGCTCAATAGCTTTTTTTGTGAGCTGACATTTTCCACTTCTGTTTATCTCTTTTCAACTTTGCATCTCAAATTCACCTTGCTCCCTGCCAGCTTCAGAGTTCTAAATCCACCCCTTTTCATTATGTCATTTTTGCCCTTATGGTTTCTTAGAACTTTTTCTAGGCTTCCATAATTGGGCATTATTCCATTTTATTTCCCATTTCTTAGGTTCCTCCTTTGCCTCATGTATTGCAAATTTTCTCCTTCTCACTCCATAAATATAGGCATTCTTCAGAGATTTGTCCTTAGCTTTCAACTCATTATTTTTCCCTTGGCAATCTAGTTTGTTCCCACAGGTTAAATTATCATTTGTGGTGGATGAGTCTTTACTTCATTTTTACATTGGCTTCCTTCCCAAGAAGTGAACTTTCAATCGCTTGCCATACTTCTTTACTGTCCACAGACGATCTGTATCTGTTTTGACGACCACTATTTCTTTATTGCTATCTCAGTCCTTCCAGGATGTAGGATCAGAATTTCATATATTCAGTTTATTTTAATGTAATTTATTCTAATGTATTTCTATTCTTTCTATTCTAATCTAGTTTGAGATTTCCACACTCCTATGTATGATAGGGACCTCAAATCAGTCTAACAAGCATCTGTTAATTGCCTCTTTTATTCCAATCTTGCAAGGCCTAGTAGATAAAAATATGACTAAAATA
>NC_048224.1:97376616-97431535 GCF_002007445.2 Ailuropoda melanoleuca
TTTGATGTTTTCCTATTAACATGAACTTTTCTCTTTGATCACAGGTCTCCACCTATATTTATCCATGGTTGATAGGTGCCTGACCACCCCACGTCAAACCCTATGCTCCATGATAATAGGGATAATAGTTATTTATTCTTGTTTCTTTGTTTACCGTTGTCTTTTGGCATCTAGCAAGCCTTTAATATATGTATGTTGAAACAAATGAACGATTAATTCACGGTTACTTTACTACTGGAGTCCAGGAGATTTTTTTTTTCTCCTTCCTTTCTGTAGGGCTCTTTCTCTGAATCTTCCTGTTCATTATGCTACTGCTTTATTGCTTGTCATTGCCAGGCCTTCTTGAGGCTAGATGCCTTTTGTAATATCTTTCAAAGATTGTAATACATTGTCTCTGTCCTTCTTCAATTTGTAAAATTTTCCAAAGATAAAAAGAAAATTTCATGGGAAAATTAATAAAGATAAATGGTATAATGTTTTAAATTAGTGTTACCATTAGCCTATCTTCAGTATTTTAGTTGTAAAAGGATTGCAGTAGGCAGACTATAACGTCAGTATAACAGCATGCAGCCAGCCCTCTTTATTCAGCATAGGGAGAAAAAAGATAGTAAAATAATTGTTAAGAGAAAGCAACTGTTCAACTTTCTTTTATTTTCATTTGGGAAGTATGTCCAAAAGGCAGATAATTCCTTGTAGCCTCCCAATATGATCTATTTCTCTTAAGGTAGTAAATAATTGAATGAGGACAATGATTAGCTTAGTAAGTCCTCAGGATAAAATTTATGGATGTCACAGTTTGACAATTATTAACAAAGTGACTCCTTTTTCTGTGGGGATGTTTGTCTTTCCTGACAAGTCTGTTGTCTCAATGTTGCTTGATACTGGCTGAGAGATAGTATGGGTATGATATACCTTGGGGCCTAGGTTGGGCTTGGGGTTATTTTACTTTGTATTTTGTATGGGTAGTTGTCATTTTACTTTAGAATGAGCTTTACACATCTGGTAGGATATTTCAGGTTAGTCTGTAAGTCATTCATTCTCTATAATCTCTAAATGCAAAAGGTATAATCTCAACTCAGTGTGAGAAGCTCTGAGCCCAAAAGTGTTCTTAAATCAGAGAGAATCAAAGCATTTTGCCTTGAGATAAGAACAACTATGTCTCAATAGGTTTCATTGGCTTTGTTTCTGTTATGAGAAAAACACACATTGCCACATTTTGTTATAAAATATTAGCGGAAAATATAATTGATATGATGCTATATTTTACACATAAACTATTTTGTTCAACGTAACCTGATGTTATATAAGGAACACGTCAAATTCTTCCTGAGATCTCTACTAGCACTTATAAGAAAAATTAGTATTTTTGAATCTGCACATTTTAACCATTTTATTTTTCACGTTATATTATTGTTTATACTTTCTTCAAAAATAACATTTGCTCCACGTATATCTGTTAAACTCTCAATACTTCCTAGGCATTGTTATGATACCTAGAATATATGAACACATGAGATATAATATTTGACCTCAAAGGCTTCACATTTCTTAGAATCTGATAAAGCCCTGCATTTCAAATTCTGATTCAGACACTTATTAGCTATGTCAAATTATTTAATTTTTCTGAACCCTAATTACCTATGAAATGGAGAGACCAATAATAACTACTTTATAGGACTGTTGTGAGAATTAAATGGGATAATTCATGTTAAGCATTTTCTATGCCATTTGGAATATAGTGAGTGCTTAATAGATATCAGCCTCATTATGGTTGTCATCATTTGCAGAAATATCATTATCATTATTTGTCATCCGTAGATTTGAAAGTATCCCAAGGAGTACAACTATAAAGGTCCATTTCATGAGTAGGTTTCTTATCGCTTCCCTCTGTTTATAGAGTTGTGTTAAAGAGTGAGTTGAAAGAACATTAGGATCAACCATAGCAAAATGGGTATCACTTTAGGGATTCTAGAAAGGCCAGGCAGTCTTCCAAAACCTCACCTAAAAAAAAAAAAAAGTATATTGAAATATGATTTAACTGTAAATACTGCTGGGAGAAATAGTAACTACTTAATTGTTCAATAAATTTTGGCTATTATTTTAATCTTTATCAGTTTGCTATTGATACAATATGGTTACCAGAAATAAAACAAAACAAACAAACAAACAAACAAAAAACACCACCTCAGTGGCATGGAACCATAAGCATTTGTTTAGCTCATATAGCTCTTGGCTGGCTGGAGGGGCTCATCTGGGCTGGGCTTCGCTGAGTGTCTCTGCTCCTCTTGGGTGGGTTTCCTTGAGCATTGTGGATTGGTTCTGCTCAATGTGTTTCTTATCTTCTTCCAGGAATCAGTGGTCCTGCCTGGACTTGGTCTTCTCATGCAGAAGTATAAGAGGGCAAGCCCAACTGTTTGAGTGATTCTCAACCCTCTGGTGCCATTGCATCTGCTAAGGTTCCATTGATTAAGGTAAGTTATATGGATGAAACCAAAGTTAAGAGTGGTGAAATACACTCCACCACTTTCCGGGGGGAGCTGAAAAGCTACATAGCTAAGGGGTTAGACATTTGTTAATAATGTCAAAGAATTGGGGCAATCAGGACACATGTATCTCCAATGGCAATGACACAAACCACTCTGGTGCTGTCCCCTCTCATAGCTTCATTCCTACTCACTCAGCTTGCCCTCCTCCTATATCCACAGTGTGTAAATGCCACTGTGACCTCTTGCATTGTACCATATCGACCATCTCATCAGATTAACTGTGCTTGACAGCCTTCAACCAGTTCCTCTTACTTGATTCCCTTTATTTTTTTCTTTTTTTTTTGACTTCCAGTAACACTTTGTTTATATTTTTATAATAATATTTTTTTCATTATATTATGTTAGTCACCATACAGTACATCCCTGGTTTTTGATGTAAAGTTCCATGATTCATTAGTTGCGTATAACACCCAGTGCACCATGCAATACGTGCCCTTCTTACTACCCATCACCAGCCTATCCCATTCCCCCACCCCCCTCCCCTCTGAAGCCCTCAGTTTGTTTCTCAGATTCCCTTTAACTGAAACTTGGCTTTCCCCTAATATTGCAAATTCCTTTTCAGCTGTTTCAAGTTCTTCCTTTGAACTCATTTGGTGGCAAGTTCAGGCAGTATATTCTTTATATTGTTCATACCTTTTTTCGGGTAATTGTTCTTTTACTATGGCTCAATAGCTTTTTTTGTGAGCTGACATTTTCCACTTCTGTTTATCTCTTTTCAACTTTGCATCTCAAATTCACCTTGCTCCCTGCCAGCTTCAGAGTTCTAAATCCACCCCTTTTCATTATGTCATTTTTGCCCTTATGGTTTCTTAGAACTTTTTCTAGGCTTCCATAATTGGGCATTATTCCATTTTATTTCCCATTTCTTAGGTTCCTCCTTTGCCTCATGTATTGCAAATTTTCTCCTTCTCACTCCATAAATATAGGCATTCTTCAGAGATTTGTCCTTAGCTTTCAACTCATTATTTTTCCCTTGGCAATCTAGTTTGTTCCCACAGGTTAAATTATCATTTGTGGTGGATGAGTCTTTACTTCATTTTTACATTGGCTTCCTTCCCAAGAAGTGAACTTTCAATCGCTTGCCATACTTCTTTACTGTCCACAGACGATCTGTATCTGTTTTGACGACCACTATTTCTTTATTGCTATCTCAGTCCTTCCAGGATGTAGGATCAGAATTTCATATATTCAGTTTATTTTAATGTAATTTATTCTAATGTATTTCTATTCTTTCTATTCTAATCTAGTTTGAGATTTCCGNCAAATTTTCTCCTTCTCACTCCATAAATATAGGCATTCTTTAAAGATTTGTCCTTAGCTTTCAACTCATTATTTTTCCCTTGGCAATCTAGTTTGTTCCCACAGGTTAAATTATCATTTGTGGTGGATGAGTCTTTACTTCATTTTTACATTGGCTTCCTTCCCAAGAAGTGAACTTTCAATCGCTTGCCATACTTCTTTACTGTCCACAGACGATCTGTATCTGTTTTGACGACCACTATTTCTTTATTGCTATCTCAGTCCTTCCAGGATGTAGGATCAGAATTTCATATATTCAGTTTATTTTAATGTAATTTATTCTAATGTATTTCTATTCTTTCTATTCTAATCTAGTTTGAGATTTCCACACTCCTATGTATGATAGGGACCTCAAATCAGTCTAACAAGCATCTGTTAATTGCCTCTTTTATTCCAATCTTGCAAGGCCTAGTAGATAAAAATATGACTAAAATATGGTCCCAGACTTCAAGGAACTCTATTGGAGGAAGCAGAAAATAAATATTTGGGCATAAAAAAGACAAGTGGCATAAACCAAATGCTATGGGAACACTAAGAAGCAAGAAATTAATTCTGAGATGGAGATCTGTCAGAGTAGTCTTCACAGAGGAGGTAACATTTGAGCTGTCATTGAAAGATGCATCAGAAATATAGCATCCTTGACATTTAAAGGTTTACAGTCTACAAAGTGTCTGACCTGTATCAATATCCATAACAGATGATTACCTGCCCATAGGGACATCAGTGACACTCTATAAAAGGTTTCTCCCCCAGTGCACCAGTGTCTCAGGAAATCTTGCTTGGCTCTACGTTCTGAGTTTATCTCTTCTTTGTTCTGAGTCACGGTATCAACCTCCAGATATGGTGCTTTGGACCTTTCCTTCCTTCTTGTGCCCACTCTTACTAAGTCGATTTCAGTTCCCTTTTGCTTCATTTTCTAAAGCTTCTGACAAGAACTTGCTCTGGCAATGCAGTCACTTATAGTATCTGAGACTCCTTCTTACTTTGGTAGATATTCAGATAATTGCGGGAGTAAGATGGATAGGTAAATAACTAAAATTCAAAACAATAGGTAGATGTCATTAAAGAGTTTTGTGTTATGCAGATTTAAAAGGAGAATTCCTCACAAGTATGTCAACTTCTTCCCAGATAACTCTGGACCATCCCATCATGACTGAAAATTAACTTTTCCCCACAAATATTACTTTCTTGTCTCCATCTTCAGGTGTCCTAGAAGAGATTTGTGTGGGTGTATGAAGGAGAATGCCTGCATATTTGTCTATGAAAATTTGCAAGTCTATCCTTATTATAATCTGTCTTTTGAACTAGGTGTGTGGCCAGAGGTAACAGTAGCTTACCTCAGATTTCCTGGGCAATGGAACACTGAACATGAGTCAGTCCTAATATTAGCTGTAGCACTATGCACGCACCTGTGCGAGTCAGCAGTTCCAGGGGACCTGAGTGCATGGATGATATTCATACTTCTGTGACTGGACTGGGGTAGTCTGAATCTGGGCTTGTTTCTGTCTGTAAGTGGATCTGGTCAGATGCTAAAAGAAGGAGAATAATTACTACCTCAGATCCCAGGAGCCTACAGTGGAAAATAAAACAAAATCAAACCAGGTCCAGTGGTAACAAATGGTGCATGTTGGTGAAATGGTTGGGCAGGAGAGTCTAGAATAGTTTTTAGTTCACAATAGGATAGATTAGACAATAGAATTCCTCATTGTTCAGCAACAGAATTAGGCTGGGGTTGAAATGGTTTATTTTTTCTTTGTTACAAGTTTTCTTATGGACTCAGTATTAAAACAAATAATTAGGTTTTTGGTGAGATCTCAAAAGAGTTGTTTTGAATTGAATTTGCTAGTGTATTTATTTTCTGTAAATGCATTTCCATCGCTATTTTGTAGTAAGACTACGTTGAATAGTCTAATGAATATGTATTTTATCTAGAAATTGCAATGGTAAGTGCCTGGTCAAATACATATTAAACGCTTGTAGGTCTAAATATAGCTTGCAAATGTAAAAAGAACTGGGTTAATTTTCTATGACCACAGATATATAAGTAACAAGGATAAAAGACAACCACAAATGTTATTACACTAATCACAAATATGAAAAATTTATAAAACACATAAACTATAGCTCTTTAGAAATATAATACTACAGGAATTAGAATTCCTGGAGCCAAGTCTGTTATTTTTGTTGAAAGTAGTTCCTGACATAATTGTCAAAGCTTTGAATGTGCATCTCAATCCCCATATTTTTATAAATTTAAAAAAGCAGCAGAATCACAAGATGCTATGCTCCAAGGACAATTTCCTCTATTTAATTTTTTAAATAATTACAAGCTATTTAGTGAGAGAAGCATTTTTGGAATATAATTAGTAGGACAGTATTGACAAGGAGGATGTGGCAAAAACACAAATGAATTTACATATGCCAGAATGTGTAAGAAAATGTAGTTTTCCTTAATGAAGCAATTTAATACAGTAATGGAATTATTTAACAAAAGAAATTTTAATTGCATGCACTACCATAATTCTTCACATTTATTGAAGAAATCAAAATATTAAAGCTCTGTTTAACAAATATGATTAATATTTTCTTTCATCCCTCAGTGTGTTTTAGGAATCTGAGAGGGTAGTTATTAAAAACATTAAAGATGGTTAAAGGGTTTGCAGAAGCGGAGGGATTACCTTTTGGTATACTTATTTATTCAGCACTAGGCATGCTTTTCTAAGAATACAGCCTTAGCTTTGAACTTCTGGGAGGCAATAGATTGTAACTGAACATGAGGAGCTTTGGAATTGAACGTAACTTGGTTTCAACTGTGAGCCTTTGGCAAATTCTAGAACCTGCTCCTGTCTCCATTTCTTCACTTACAAAATGGGGAACTATCTACTTCTTGCTGATAAGGTGTTCCATGTGATATCAAATATTAAGTGTCTTGTAGTGAAGGTGCTCAATGAATCTTTTGTTCCAGTTCTTTCTCCTGTAAATAAACCAAAAACATAGTTGAGTAGTAGCATTGTTACTACTTCTAATAGTACAATTAGTAAATAATTTCTGTTTATTGAACATCTGGTATATAATCTATATTGGGACAACGGCTTTACATACACTTAATTGAGTATCTACTATGCACCTAGTATTGAGCTGGCTACTTTATAGTATATTCTCTAGATAAAATTTAAAAAATCAACTTTATAAGGAAGAAAGTTGGAATGCAGTTATGTAGATGAGAAGTTCACATTTGGCTGGAATAGTACTGATTTCTAAGCTGAAATACTGTGTTCCAGATCTTTAGAAGCTTTATCATTTCCACTATCTCATTCGAAATCCTGTCCCCGTGTAGTAATGAATAGAGATTTCGGTAGCCTCAAGTATAGCTGAGATAACAAAGCTTTAATTAAGTTGTGACTTCCACTTTCTCTTAGTTACTGTTGGAGCTCTGACTTAAATTCAGCTTTTAAACTTCTTTCCAGTTTTCTTTCCCTCTACCATTCTTTCTCAGTGTATTTATGATAAGTTAATTACATTAATACTGTAGAAATATAGTTTAAGGGTAATGTTGAATGATTGTTTCTGGTTCTCTGGAGGTCAGGATAAGAGGGTATGCTTATAAAGTAGTAGAGAAGGATTTTAGAATTTGAGTTGAAATTTTTGCTTTTTACCAGCTGTTAAACATTGTAATGGAACCATTGAGGGTGATTTCCTGAAGATTTGAAAGTATGGAAAAGATATGACTATGTTTGGAAGAAGATGTGATGAGAATGGGTTAAATGATTGATTCAAGATATTTTCCTGGCTTAAGATGATAAGATTTTACACCACGTGTATTTACACTTTCCTATAAATCTCTCCATACCCATGAAAACAGATTTTATTTGCCCTCTTTCCCCCACACACCACCCAAATTCAAGTACCCATACACTACACCACAGACACACACAGAGCCTTGTTTTGCTGGATAATGGTAAGCCATCACAGCTCCTCGACTTTCAGTCTTGAGTTAATGATATTTGTCCATTACTCACAACTGGACTCCTCAGGTACGTAGAGAATGAACGTGATAAGCCCAATACTTTTCTTGTGATTCTGCAAACTGTTCTAGCAGCTGAAGTAGGAGTTGGCCACTTTGCTTTTCTCTTCAATACAATCAGGCAGAGATTTTAATTTCTTGGCAAACACAAACTGGGTAATTGAACCACTTGAGATTTTCACAGGTGAAATGGAATGGAAGCTCCTATCAGTGTCATCCTTAGGTTGTTCTTTTATCTGCATGTTAAGAACTGAAGCCAATAATTTTCTAAAAACGTTGTGAGTATTGTTATTATTCTCTTAATAACTTGTCTTATCTCTGGAATCAGTTGTTAATTTAAACCTGCCTTAAGCGTGATTTTTAAATATTCCTATACTGATCAATTCACTTGGAAGATATGTTTGGGAGTTTGGAAAGGGCTGTGGACTTTTCCTTTTTTTTAAAAGTAAGCTCTATGCCCAATGTGGGGGCTTGAACTCACAATTCCAAGATCAAGGGTCTACTAACTGAGCCTCCAGGCACCCCAGGGCTGTGGGCATTTTAAAGGTGTTGTATTGGGATAATAGCATACTTACTTATAATAAAAAATGGAAACTATAAAATATGAAGAGGAATGATTAATCTGGCAGTATTGTACATTAAATGCTATTTTCTGTTCAGATGACCTTTAGTTGTAGTCTAGGGTTGTGGGAATCTTAGTGCCTATAGGATCTGTTCAGATTCTCTACTGGGTAGAAATTTATGGCATTTAACTATTATGTTCCAAAAAGAGCTTTTGCAAAAATAAAAACTGAGCATCTTGTGTTTCATAGTCTGTTCTTGAGCTGTGACTTTTCACAGGAGGGAATGTTCACATTACCTTTAGTTAACTCTACCTTTGAAATTTACTTATAATTCAGGGCCTAATGCCTGGAAATGATTTTGCCCAGAGTTTCCTGGAGCTTAATATGATTTAAAAAATGCTCCCTCCTACTCATAATTGAAGTATTTAATTGATTACTCATTCCTCCTTGTCAAACCTGATACAAGTCCTATCTGATAGAGAGCAATCTGCATAATGATGATCTCAATAGACATTAAAGAATACAAATGTCTTTCTGGTTATTTTTTCCACTGCTAATATCTGCTCTGTTCATTATAATTTCAATATGACAATTAGTTTCTTTTTTTGTTATTATGTTCTGTTGAGCTAGATGTATACACATGCCCTTTCTGTGTTTATTCTTTTAGCCTTACTTTGTTTTCAGTTGCTTTTTGTTTATTGAACATCTATTGCAGTGCAGGTTAAATGGTTTGTTTGCTTTCTGTAATTTTGAGCCTGATGAGATCTATACTTATTTAAGGGAATACAGTCTATGAAAAGGTATTGAGAGTTTCTAACTTAACTCAGAGAAGACCTTAGATGACTTTAACCAACAAGGCTGTCAGCTACCATAAATGACTTCAACTCAAGTCAACCTTAATTCACTCATTTAATTCACTTAATTAAACTCAAGACATAGTTGGATTCTATTGGATCCCTTAGAGGGAGTTTATAATATTTCACTTTTTTTAAGAAGGAATAACTGTCTTTAGATTAGATGCCATTTTTAAAAGAATTATAATGCATTTCCAAAGAGCTTCCATCATTCAGAAATTATTCACCCTGTGGTGGCTTACCAAAATCATATGTCAGTGTCACATAGGTAACTTGGCATTATAATGACAGTACTGCAGTTACCGATGTGTCTATGTATGCAGAGTGAACAGTAACCAGGAAATATGCACTCTAAGTGATGTTCTCAAATGCAGAATTAAGAAATATTGTCCTGCAAGCTTGTCAGTGGTGGGCAGGATGGAGTCTCATTTTTCTAATTTATGATGCTGGTCTACAACTTATATTGGAATTGACAGTATATATTTAAGAGAGTAAAACATAAAACAGTAAGCCCTTTCTCTTTACAGAGACAATTTTACTCTGACTTTTTAGGTGGTATTAAGTCCTGAGCAGGACCAGGACAAAGGTAAACATAGTCAAACTGAAAATCTGTGATTTTGCCATACTTGTAAGCTAACAAGTTAGCCCATCACAGGTTCATGGACACTGGCCAGAGACAAGGGACTTCATTACACAAGTAATAGCAGTGGTCAGAGTGTCAGCATTTTTTGTGCCAGTCTGCTGAGACCCAGTTTCCACAAGGAGATATGAAGATGGCCAGGTAACACCTGTACATGTAGTGTGTTGTGATACAGGACTCCCAAACTTAGGGAATCCAAATACACTGGTCGGTAAGCATGCCTTTTGCTATGGAAAGAGATACTCTTTCTACTTTCCAAGGCCGTTGGATATACACACATCTTTGAAAAAAATCTGGAACATAGGGCAGTCAGTGTCTCTGTTTTTAACACATGTAGAAATGCAAGAGACCCATGGAGAATTGACACTTCCAAAGATAAGACCATGAGTCCTTATCCGAAAGAGTATCTTAATTCTTGCCTAGGTTTATTTATCAGTTCCACTGTCTCATCTAAGAAAAATATCTTTTCCTCTAAATGGCACCTGGTAAAAGAACCCACTCTCATTTCCCCATGTCCATCTTCCTCCTTAACCCATTTCTGGAACTAATTTCACTTACACCAGAAATTACCTCTTTGAAGATGCACATATCCTGTTTCATCTTTCTTGGTCTCTCAGTAGCAGTTGATGCTACAAATTACTTCTTCCTTTTCAAAATGAAGTGGGTTTTTTTGGCTTTGTAAAACTATACTTATGCCTCCACTGCCACCTCCTAATTGCCTCTGTGGTTATTTCTTCCATTAAAAAATTGATGTCCTTTGAGGTTCTGCTCCTTACACGCTCTCCTTATGTGACATCACAAACTCAGTAGTGCTGGTTGCTCTCTCATTTATGTCTCAAACCTAGACTGTTTTCTGAGCTCCAGACCCACATTATCACCTGCTTTCTGAATATCTCTATTTAGATGTCTTACTGGCATCTTCATTACTGAGTTTAAAACACAAGTTACCATTTTTCTTGGTCCCCTAAACCTACATGTTCTCTTGTGCTACTGTCTCATTAATTGGTACCACCATTTTCCTAGCTTTCCGATTCAGATGGGTGCCATCCTTGACTCTGCGTCTCTTGTATCTTCTGTGTGTATATTTGTTCATGTCCTGCTGATCATGCCATCCAGTTACCTCTCTATATATCTCTATCATCCTCACCATACCTATTTTAGTTCAAGCCACCTTCATTTATTGATGCTAATTAAGTATGTTGATTCCTCACACCTGATCTTTTTGACTCCAGAGTCACCTTCTTCAAATTTACTCTCAGCCAGAGGGATAAAATACCAATTTGATCTCGTCATTAACCTGATTAGAATACTTTCTTGAGTCTGCTAGCCCTTGAGAGAAAATTGAAACCTCACGTCATAGGATAAAAGAACTTCAGATTTGGCTGCTGATCTCTTCTGCCTTGTTTCTGACCACATTTTAGTCTAGCCATTACTACATTTTCTCTCTGTTCCTAGAAGTCCCTTTCTCTATTTTGCCTTGGGACTTTTCACACATACTGGTCCCTTTGCTAGAAACTGTCCTATTTGCCTGTTCAACCAGATATCAAAACCATAGGGAAATATTTTCAAATTCATCTTTTTTTGACCTACATGCTCCCATAGCATCCTTTACTTCCCCTCTCTGAGTACTCATCCCCATGAGTAGCAGTTGCTGATTTCATACTGACTATCTCCTAGCACTGTTAGCTTAATGAAAGCAGGGACTGTTTTTTGTATTGTATATTGTATTCTCTAGGACTGCATGCTATTCTGTGCTGATCAAAGGTTTTCAATAACTATTTTTGAATATATGAATAAATGAAAGTAAGATCTAGGTCTCTTCATGGTGAATTATATCTATATCTTGACAGGCACAGATATCTCTATTTTTAATATAATGAAATAATGATGCCATTTATACAACAGGAATTACACACATATAATAATGGAGGGTATTTTTTCACAGAGTTTTATATATTTGTTATATATTTGTATGTGTAAGTGTTTTAGTCAGAGCTGAAAAATACCAGTAATATATTCTGGTGTCCTGGCACATGGAAGGTTCTCAATAAGTATTATAATTTTTAATGAATGAATGAAAATGGGAACTAGATCTTGTCACAGTGAATTATGTCTTTTTTTCTAATGACAAAGCCAATTGTATCTATTTCTTACATAATGCAATAATAATAACGTTTCTAGAATAGGAATTTCACACATGTAATGATGGGAGCCCATTTTCTCACAGGATTTTATATATGTGCCTGTGCTTTCCTCAGAGCTGTACAGACCAGTGATAGAATTAGGAATCATATAGGTAGATAAGTGGATATTATCCATTGTATACTGTGTTAAAAGCATGTAATCATTTTTTCTTTGAAGATATTCTTATACATTCTTAATGGAAATTTGTTTCTTCAAGATAGACTCTGTTAGTATGGGTGGATTCCTAAGTAGAAGCCACATTTTCCTCTTTGGATACATTCTCAGTTAGTCACAGAATGGAGTGTAAGTCGAGGCATTAGGAATCTTATTTTACTGCTGCCACTGCCTTCTCTGTCTGATGACTCGGTTGCTCTTGCAGCCTCCTTATGAGTAGGGTAGAGAAGAAGCAAGTTTTCATCGAAACTAATTAATGCCTCTTTTTCTCCCTTGTTTTTAAAGAGCATCTATAGCTGGACAGATGGAGGGGAGAAAGGGGGACAGCAAAACCTGTGGGAGGGGGAGGGGAGGTGTTCTTTTGAGAGGCAGCTCTTAACGCTCCTGAGAAATTGCCCGAGAGTAAATGAAATACTGATATAACAGGTTATCAGTATGTCCATAGCACAATGGAGAAGTCCTTTGAGATTATATCAGTTAAGTGAGCCGTTGGCTATTCTCAGTGATTGGAATAGATGTGATCTCTTTGTCATGTTTTCTTGTGTATATTGTATACTTTCTTGTGTTTGTTGACTACTATGTATTTCTTGGGAAGTGTGCCTTGCAGTTTCAGAGAATTTGTTTATTCGTTTGGTGCTATTCCACAGCACATGCTGTGCTCTCCTTTATAGAGACAGTGGCAATGCTTGTTACATTTAATTATTATTGCTTTGTAGATGTGCTTGGTTCAAGCTCTAAAAAATATATATGCTATTATTGCCTCCCAATTTTATTTTTAGCTTCTTAACAATGTGCCTGCATGTTGCCTAAAGCTGCCTTTCAGTGCACACGCTTATATAATGTTAAAAGACAAATAAAGCCAAAAAGCTCCTCATAATATTCTGAGGAGAATATATCTGCTATTAAAAGAATGTAATTGCTATTAAAGGAGTAAAGTATCTTTTGATAATATGCATACAAGAAAACCTATTGATTATCTGAGGAGGCTATCACAATTAAGGTTTTTAATCATTAAACCTGTAGAGATTACATAAATAAAAATACTTTTCTTCATCCCTAGAAGAGTTCTTGCTCTTTTTATTGTAAAAATTGTGTTTCACAAAAAAATATTTATTTATTAAATTTCGCTTTTATATTTTATTTTTTTTGCACCTGGACTTATCTTTTTCTTGGCTTCAAGCTAACTTTGGAGCTTGAACTTGCTACTGTCCCTCTAGATTAGAGATTGTATATCTTGGCTTTAGAACCTTGATTAGACTGATACAAAGGATGGACTGATTTTATCTGTCCATACCTCCAGTATGGAATCACTTCCGAAGATTGTTTTTATGGGAGGATGTTGACTTAAATTTTTATTTATTTTTAAAGTACTGGAGAGTACAAAGTTTACCAAGAAGGAGTTTCTTTCTCATTTTGTTTTTTTCTGTGCATTTTATTGAATTTACAATTGATAAGGAGCTTGCCTCCTGAGCTCTGGTTTATAATACTTATTCAGCGGGGTATCCTCCAGAGTAGTAGAGAGTAGTCAGACAGCTACTCCTAATGATTAGTGAAGAAACAGCCAACAAATAGTAATATTAATAATAGCATTACTTATACATGCAATATTCCCTGGCTTACATATATTATCTCAAACTTAAAAAGACAGGTATTATCTCCACTTCATAGACAAAGATACTGAGGTGCGGTGAAGTGATGTTCTTAAGTGTACAGAGCTACTGAGTGGTGGTATGAAGGATGGTGAAGACAATAGCTAAAGCATCACACTTCTTGGTAAAGCATGATAGCTTGTCCATAGTCTAATGATAGTCTAGATTCTTTCTAAGGAGCAGAAATTACATAGTATTTATTTATTTATTTATTTATTTATTTATTTATTTATTTAATTTTAAAAAAGATGTGTAACTGCAGAAGTTTCAGTTGTTAATAGAAATAAATATGACCAGTTGCAACTGGTACAAAATTTAGCAAAATACCTTTGGATGATAGTGATGCAACTAAAACATGAAGCAATCTTTTTGAGGGCAACTATTTAAATATTACAGAAGTTCAAAAATTTAAATGCGACATGCTGGCTTTCCTATGCAAAGCTCAGAGCATCTTTCTGTTTGGCTTAACACTCAAATATGTTAATGCGTTTAACCCTCACATGTGTTTTTCAGCCTATCTCACTCTCCATTCATGACTAGCTTCAATTCATCCTTAACCTTCACCATTCTGTTGCCTTATTTCTCCTTCATTTACTTTAGTAACAAGAAGCCCAGTTGAAAAGACACTGTCTGACATCCCAGCGCTCATATGCAGCTCTTTCTTTTATGCATTATGGAACAATTTTGATACTGGGGGGGAAAAGGACACAATAACCAAGCCAGTTGGGATACTTTGTACTTATTTATTATAATGATGCTTGTCTTATGAACTGGAAGACATCTTTGCTAATAAACTACAGAAATACTCTTACAAATTTTGCCTTTTTAAATAACTGGAAAAAGAAGGGGTTGGGAAGGAAGGTTATCTAACATATTAGTTACTAGAGTGACTTAGCTGGTCAATTTCTGATAGTAAGTCATGAGAGTAACAATGCTAGATTTAAAAACAACATAAACAATTGCATTAAACTGATCAAATAGACTAATTTTGGGAAGACATTTAGATTTAGCTATAGAGAGACAGGTAAAAAAAATACCTGATCATGTCATATCTTATATAGTATTTAGTTATATGTGCACTTACCTCCCTAAGCGAATCATAACCCCCTTGAAGATAGGAATTATATTTCAGTGTCTATCAGGTATAGGTATTTCATACAATATTCTCCCAGTACATGTACAATGAATAAATGAATTCTTGAATGTAGCCAGAAAACCTCAACTTCAAAGGTATTAGAATGATAAGATTAATCCTAAAGGATTCTGTTTAAAAAGATTTATCACGTACTTAATAAACACCAGGCATAACACTAGGTACAGGCAGCATTTTCTATTTATTATCTCCTTTGAATCTCACAATAATCCTACAGTGAAAACACTATTACCATCATTTTATATATTGGAAGACTGAGGCTCAGAGAGGTTAAACAATCTGCCCAGGGCCAACACTTGAAAGGAGAAAGGCTGACATTTTTCCACAGGCCTTTGGCTCCAAAGCTCTGTCCTTTCAGTTAGTGAGTAAAAAGAAAGTACAATAATATAGCCCTCTAGAGGCATTCTGTGTGTGTGTGTGTGTTTCTAATAAATACTAATGACAGATTCACTTTGGCAGGTCGACAAAATCTAATTTAGTTGAGTCAATCAAGTATTATTCTCATTTGCTAATTAACAATTCCTTTGCTTTTTAGACAGCAGAGCCAAAGCAGTGACTAGAGAGTTACTGGTCTAGAATAGACCTGAGCATGGTTGTCAACAGCCTCCACTTTGAACACAAAGGACAATTATGGTGAATTTGTCCCTATCTAATTAACAAAGTTTTACAAAATGCGTCCCTCTCAGTATTTCAGCATCAACAATCACTTCACAAAAGAATCAAAGTATTTCAAGCACATTTAAAAAATTCTGAGTAGGTAAACAAGGTTTTATTTTTAACTTTCTGCCTTAGGTATTCATTTACTCCTAGACATTCATTCACTCATTGATCTATTCAGCAAATATTATTGTGTGCTTACTAAACATGTGTTTAATTTGCTACTTATTTGTTCAGAGGGTTGATTAGATAGAAAAAGAAAACAGGGGCGCCTGGGTGGCACAGCGGTTAAGCGTCTGCCTTCGGCTCAGGGCGTGATCTCGGCGTTATGGAATCGAGCCCCACATCAGGCTCTTCGGCTATGAGCCTGCTTCTTCCTCTCCCACTCCCCCTGCTTGTGTTCCCTCTCTCGCTGGCTGTCTCTATCTGTGTCGAATAAATAAATAAAATCTTTAAAAAAAAAAAAAAAGAAAAAGAAAACAACGTATAATAGTGAAGCAGATAGAGTAAAGATTGCTTCTCTAGAAAGGACTACACTACTGTGAGGAGGATTACTAACTCCACAACAGAATTGACAAAACTGAACAGTCATCCGTCTTTTCTTGATTTTAATTTATTCTCTATGAGTTCATTCCTGCTTGCCAATGCACACACACAGACATACACACAAAGACACATACACACATGCAAACATGCTTATAATACCAAATTCTGATTGAGGCTGTTTTTATGTGATATTTTTCCTTCCTTTCCCCTGTCTTTTTTTTTTATATACTCCCTCTGTATGTCCTTTTCACTTTCCCCTTGCATTACTAATATTTATTCAGTGCTGCTATTTCCTAGGCACTATGGTAAGTATTGGGGTCATACAAATGACCCTTCTTGTCAAAGGGTTCACATCTCTTTGGAAAGATTGTTGGGTGAGGAGACAATTACAATGTAATACAGAAAGTAGGTAATACTGATATGAAAAGTTATGAATGGTTTTCTGTAGTAGAACAGGGAAAACACCTACTCTACTTTGGGGAGATGGAAACCAGTTATGCTTATGATGAATCTTGAAGCCGAATTATAATTCCTTAGGAAAAGAAGGATGATAACATCAGTCTGGACTAAGAAAGATGAGCCATTAGAAAACAAACCTATCATTAAAAAGCTTATTTTGTCATTATCATTAGCAATGGTAGTGATTCCTTAAAGAGAAGTTTGAAAATTCTGTTCCTAGATCAACTCATTCCTGTTGTTCTTTACAAATAAAGGGTGATAACAAGCAATGATACCTCATCCAAGTGTAGAAATTTTTTTCACATATCAAATTAAAATGAGTTTTCCAATTTTCATAGATAATAGCATGCTTGTGGAAGCTGTCAATAATCATGTGATTGTGAAAGCTGATGACATAGTACTCTAACTGACATGGGTGTTTATGAGAGAACAGATGCATTAACTAAAGCCTTAACATCATAGCAATTCCAAGTATAAGAAGTAACATCCAATCCAATCCAGATTTCAGGTTAAAACAGGTTTAGACTAGGAATTCTGAATGCAGACTCTCCAAGCATTTTACTAAGACCTCCTGAAAATTGATGAAAACTTAAAAATAAGATTTTTAAAAACTTGCAATATAACATAACCTTTCAACAAACAAAACTGGTAATAGGTTGCTTGTTGCCAGCCTTGAAAGGTTTACAGACTAGAGACTCAAGACCATAAATAGAGAGCAAAAAACTAAATATCATCATCAACACCACACACAGAGAAAACAAGCAAACAAAAAATCAGTCCATGATGTATGCGTACTTTGTTCTGTGAAATGAAAGGGTGCATCCATTCAGGAAGTGGGTATGAAAGACACTGCGTCTTTCTGCCTTCTTCCCTTAGATTGTTGGAACCCAGCAGAAGACAAGAAATGCCAGTAGTTCTCACTTAAGGCTAATATTGACTTTTGCCTCATGGCAATCTCTACCTCCCCACCCTCACCCTATGACCATCCCTTGAATGTTTCCCTCACTTCTTTCATTCCCCAAATAAAAATATAGTTAGGTTCTGGTAATATAGTGATGAATAAAGCAGACATTCTGATTACTATCCTTATAGAGTTAACAGCAGAGTGAGAGAGACATTATAAGCAAGTGGATATGTTAAGAAATATGTAATTACTAACAGTGGTAAATGCTCTGAAGTCAAAATATTTGGTGAGAGGAAATGGGAGTGACTATTTTCTATGGTGATAACAAGCTGATCTGTGATAGTCCTGAAATATTTACATAAATGATCAATAAAAATTACACAGGCTATTTTTTGTGACCAGAATTCAATAAAACTGGAGATAAATGAAAGTCAAATCAGCAATACATAAATTATAAAAATTAAAAAAATTGTTCTCAAATCAAAACATATAATCAAATATGCAATAAACATTAACATGAAATCAAGGTATCTCATAGCCAAAACAGTTCTTAAATTATTTATTATAAAAGACTTTTTTTTAGAATGACAGAGAACTTACAAATTTTACTTTCAAACTAAGGGTTTAGAGAAAAGGAATAACTACAGAGGGCTCAAAGAAAAAAGGAAGGAAGAAACTATAAAATTAGAGCTGAAATGAATGAATTGGAAAACAGGAAAAAGAATAGGTTGAATAACTATGTATCAGACCAGGTCCTCTGGGGGATTAATCAAATAGAGACATATTAAGATATAAAAATTTAAAAAATTTCTCACCAGCGGTAATAAAATAGATTTCAGTTCATAAAATGAGGTATCATGTTCACTCACCAGATCAGCAAAATAAAAATGGAAGCATGTATAAAGCTGATGCTCTGATAGATGGTGTTAGGGAGGAAAAGTTATCCTTTACCCTTCAAGAGTCTTCTGGCTGGTCTAAGAATCAAATTGACATGAGACCAATTAACAGCAGAAAATCAAATTTAATTTTGTACATATGAGTTCATTTAAACATGAGATTCCAAAGACACGAAGCAAAATGAGGTATATATGTCATCCTGGGGCTTCAAAGGGAAACAAGGCAATTCACAGGAAAAATGGAAAGAGTAAATGTTTGGTAAACAAATGTTTGCTGGGCCATCTCAAACAATAGGACAAAAAGAAGACTGATCAAACAAGCCTTGCTAGATTTCTCCGTCTACCATACCTAGTTCATATTATAATGTTATCTATGATGATAGTGCACTTCCTACAGCTGGCCTTCTATATCAATTCTTTTAGGCATTTGGGGGAAGGTCAAAGTTTCTTCCTGGGTCTTTAGGGCTTTGATTGTTTTCAGCTTGAAATAATCAGCATGCCAGAGTAGTACATCTTGGGGCAACTTGTTCTGAACCCTACAGAGAGTGTTTTTTACATTCCCAATGAGAGCGTTCAATGGCACACACCCTTTCTAGAACATAGGTTTAAAATACATCACAAGATTTAAAAGGTAAAAATGTTAGTTGCTTGGTTTATTAATTCCACACTTCTAAAGACAAAATCAGAAAGGAGGATCATTTCCTATATTCAAGATGTCCACCGCAGTTTTATTTATACCAGTGAAAAATTATGAATTTGATGTTAAAAAAAACTAAATAAAATATGTTTTATTCATATAATGGAATATGACAATGGCATTCACATTATTTTTAAGTATCTTTTTATTTAAATTCAGCTACTTAACATGTATTATTTGTTTCAGGGGTACAGGTCTGTGACTCATCAGTCTTATATAATACCTAGTACTCATTATAACACATACCCTCCCCAATGTCCATCACCCAGTTACCCCATCCCTCCACTCCCTCCCCTCCAGCAACGCTGTTTGTTTCCTATGATTCTCTTACGGTTTGTCTCCCTCTCTGGTCTTGTTTCATTTTTTCCTCTCTTCCCCTATGATCCTCTGCCTTGTTTCTTAAATTCTACGTATCAGTGAGATCATATGCTAATTGTCTTTCTCTGATTGACTTATTTCACTTAGCATAATACCCTCTAGTTCAATCCACGTCATTGCAAATGGCAAGATTTCATTTTTTGATAGCTGCATAGTATTCCATTGTATATTTATACCATCTGGCATTCACATTATATTTCCAGGAAAGTTTAATCATCTGAAAAATACATTATATTTGTAGTGAAGAATGCAGAAAAGTAGACAGACTGATTTCAAGTATATGTAGGAGTCTTAAAAGAAAGCCATATGAAAGAATTTCTTGTTGGTGAGATCATTAATAATGGCTTTAAAAATCTTTTCACTTTTTTAGTATTTTTTCAAAAAAATTTTATTAAGAATTATTGACAACTTTCTTTATTGTGGGAAAGTAATATACACTGAGTTTGCATCCCCTTAAAATTTCTTTATAATTCAGAGAGGATCCAAAGTTTCACTCCACCTGGATAAGAACCTTGCAAATGCCAGGTGTTTAGTATATCAGATTCAGTGACAAGAAGGTCCAGAAGAAATGGTTCAGGCTAAGTCTTCACAGTGATCAGACCATTATTACTAGTCATATAGTCTTATCTGCACAAAAGCTGGAAAGGGCCCACCTGGAATTTGTTTGGCATTAATAAATCTTCTGGAGAATGAGGTGAGTAGTTTTAAGACAACAGCAGAAATGACATGTCACACTAAAATATCCCATCTGCCACTCTGTTCTCTGTCCTGGACTGAGTAACTCAGTCTTATAATGAGGAGTCTACTATTAAAGTGAGAAAAATCAAACAAGTTTTTATAGTTTCTTTAATCTTCATGGGTCAGGAAGATCAAGTTGACAGGGTAGACTTTGGTGACCGTATTGGCAGAATCTGTGGGTGTGGCAGCATATTAGCTAATGAAAGATGGCCATTGTATAATTTCTGTCAATTATCTGAACCATTTTGCTATACAGCCTCATAACTATGTTTTTACTCTATGCTAGCAACATGAATGTAGAAACATTCTTTCTCTGATAAGGTATGTGCACTTGAGATAGAAAAATACAGTATTCCATATTTTTCTGTTTTGATAATACCACTAAGTAATAACACTAAAATTCAGTATTTAATCTGTGACTAATCATTCCATAGATTGGAGGGCTTCAAATGGATATTTATCATCGTTTATTAACATAGCAACAACAACTGCAAATATTGCCGTTTCTGAGAAGCTGGTCTGATTGTTTCTTTTTTTTTAGATGTTTCCTTAGATGTGTTTCTTTTAAGCAGATTTCCTAAAATATCTATAACCCAATGTATATTGGTCATAGATATTAAATATTAATTTTGCAAAGTACAGAAATAACACTGTAACTTCTGTAAATGTCAATGCTTCTCTTTCCTCTTTTGGAAATTCATGGTCCTACTATTTTGGAAACAGTATTGCATATAGTTTGGGATCACAGACTCTAGAGCTGGATTGCCTAGATCTTAATTCGGATGCCACCAATAGCTTATTGTGGAACTTGAACAAGCCGCTTAAATCACTGTCCCTCAGTTCCCTCGTCTGTATAAAGGGAATTTAGGTATTAGTATTACAGAGTTTATATAAGGTTTACATGAATTAAGCTATGAAGAACATCTGGAAAACTGACATATATTAATGTTAACCATTATTATTATAGTTACTGTTGTTATCCAGTGAAATAAAATTGTTGTGTTGCCAAGCTGATTTTTAAATTTGTATTATCTGAACTTTGATGATTTTTTTTCTAACTAACATGAATTCTCTGCTTTCCTGACAAATGTGTTTTACATTCATGTGCTCTTTCTATTCCACTTATACCTGTGACATTGGCAGGAATGGTTAGTGTATCAGATGAATTTGAATATTCATTCATAAGAGCTTTGGCCTTGCCTTGAATTAAAGTAGCTTCTCTGTATTGATCTACTAACTTGGCTGTCCCCGATCAAACTACTTCTTTCCCAGTGGATCTACTTATCTGTGTGCACTCTATCCAGTTCTGGAGCCACTATACTTTCATTAGATGCATGTAAACCCCATCTTCTGGGAAGTACATGCCTCTATAATGATATCAGTAATGCTAGTAACAGTGCTTCAGTTAAGAAAGAATAACTCAAAATGTCAAGTCCCTGGAGTCGGAGTAGGAATTGAAGAGGAGAAAGAAAGTCATACAAAACTTTTTGATCATAAGATTCCAGATTCTTTATTAAATAACAGTACACATGTCAGGAAACTCTGCATTGAGCTGTTATATAAGAAGCTTTTATTTTGTTTATTTACTGTAATTTAGGGGTTTGCTACAGCAGCTGGCATTACTTTAAATTATGACTCACAGTGTTTAGAGACATGGAGTTGGATGTAAGCATGTATAGAATGAGTGTTGGTACAGAAGAGAAGAGGTCTAAGAACTGAGTCTGGAGAATTTCAGCATAAGGAAATAGGGAAGGGGCACCTCGGTAGTGCAGTGGTTAAGCATCTGCCTTCGGCTCAGGGCCTGATCCCAGCGTTCTGGGATCGAGCCCCACATCAGGCTTCTCCACTAAGAGCTTGCTTCTTCCTCTCACTCCCCCTGCTTGTGTTCCCTCTCTCGCTGGTTGTCTCTCTTTGTCAAATAAATAAATAAAATCTTAAAAAAAAAAAAAAGAAAATAGGGAAGGAAGAGAATTCAGTACAGTAAGCCAAGAAGGAGCTGCCAGTATCTGAAAATAAGTGTCTTCAGTGACAGGGAAGTCAAGTGAAGAAAGTGTTGTAAGGATGAGGATATGATCACCTCTATTAAATTCTGTTGAGCAGTCAAGAAAGAGGAGGACAGGGAAGTGTCCATTAGGTTTGGAAAATTGATGGTCACTAGTGACATAGACAAGAGAAGTGATAGGGTTTAAAACCTTCACTGGAGTGGACTCAAGAGAAAACAAGAAGTAAAGAAGTAGGAAAAGAAGTGAGCAGAGAAATGGGGTGATTGCTGGAGGGATGTGAGAACAAGGGAAGTTTTATATACATGGTATACAATTTGTCATGTTAGCATGCTGATGGAAGTAATATGTTAAACAGAAAAAAGCTGATAGAGAGGAGAGAACGAAAACTATTTCTCATGTGTTAGAGGCTACACTGCTGTGGGGTCACGTGGCTCCTTTTGATAGGGAAAACATTGGGTAGCATTTATTCCTAACTCGATTTAACTAAAGGAAAATATATCCATGTATGGTACTGTGTTTTTTATTTCTTTCAACTGCCCTCTCTAATTTAAAACAAAAGCATATAAAGAAAAAAAGTACAAGTCTATCTGACTTCTCTAGACAGTCAATATTACTTTCTAAAGATAATTTTTGTTGAAAATGTGTGTTCTTCCTTGTTTTTTACTATGTATGTAAGCATATATATATATATATATTTTAAAAGATTTTATTTATTTATTCGACAGAGATAGAGGCAGCCAGCGAGAGGGGGAACACAAGCAGGGGAGTGGGAGAGGAAGAAGCAGGCTCATAGCGGAAGAGCCTGATGTGGGGCTCGATTCCAGAACGCTGGGATCACGCCCTGAGCCGAAGGCAGATGCTTAACTGCTGCGCCACCCAGGCGCCCCTGTAAGCATATATTTTATTTATATACTTATGCACACACACACATACACACACACCTCATGGAATTAAAAATATAACTCCATATATACATTGTGTTCTATGGATTGTTTTCCATTTTATATTATGAGCATTTTTCTTTATTAGTACATATAAATATGGCAGTTTTTTTGTTCATAGACTAATATTCCATATTATGCATATTCTGTTAATTTAAACATTGACCTACTGAAGAATTATTCATACTTTTGAACCAGTGCTTTCTGTTGATTTAAATATACTTTCCCGTTGTTTATTTTCTTTATAACACTATTGTTCTCAACTCCCAAACCAAGGTAATTGTGAGCTACACACATGACTGTATCATTTTAGTAATTTTGAATTTCGAAGGTTTTCTCCGCTCTTCTGCCATTAGAAATTATTGAATGCTTTGATAGGGTAGTAAATCCTCTAGTTCATTATTTTCTGTGAAACAAGAGGCTTCATTTTATTCACCGTCTTTACCCAACATATCTCTTTAATGGGTTACTTTTCTACTGTTACATCTTTGTGAATCTCAGACTGAATTTCCTGACACAGGTACATGAAATATAGTAAACAGAGACCCTCCTACTGGAAGAAGGTAGTTATAGGAAAATTAAAATAAGACAGTGTGCTGGGGGAAAGGAAACATGAAGGTGAGGACAAAGTAAGGACTCAGTAAAGCTTAGCAGCAGCTGTGCCTTCCCAACTGGGAGAACTTTTTCTTAGGTATCCTCAAGGAGAGAGGTACGAGAAATACTAGAATGATAAATGCTTTGAGGTGCCAATGTCACTTTCTGTTACTTGGTTATCGCCAAAGATGGGAGTTGGGCTTATACCCATTGGATCATGGAGAGAAGGAATTTTCCAGTCTCAGGGCCTGATTTACGTTGTCCAGAGAGAACAGTGCACAAGATGAATAAACATATTATTGGGGCTGTACATTATTGTCCATAATAAAAGCTTATGTTGGTAAAAAGTTCTAAGAGTTGGGTCTGAAATTAGCCTTGGTTAGGATCTTCAGGAACTCAGAGCTAGTCATTTATTTCTTGTAATACACAGGGGCTAGTGATTTAGTCACCTGCTTTCTTTATTATTTTATTAATTTCCATGATTCTGAGTGCAGCTGAGATAAATGAGGGGCTTGTGTCTAGAAGATGTGGCCGCCTTCTGCTCAGTTATCACTGATGCTGCTAACACAGGCCATGTATCTGAGGAATTACAAAGATGGTGCAAAGGACTGAGAAGGGCTTTCCATGCCTCTCATCAGTTTCCATCAGTTAATCAACTAATACTTACCAAGCACCTATCACATGCAGGGGGCAGTTTCAATCAGGCAAACTGAAGGTGTACAAGATAGCATGCAGCCCTACTCTCAGTGGCTTGTAGGAGTGTAAGGCACAAACGTGAAGAACTAGAGCATGCATGCTACAAGCAAGAATGGGATAATCCCCGTGAGTTTATCCGTACTGTTCTAAAGAAAAGATTCACAATAACTGTGTTCTCAGTTTCCAAGAGGAAGAAACACTTTATTGATGTTTTAAAGTAAAAACTTAGTGGAAATAGAAGAAAAGAGAAATCTGTGCATAGATGAGAGGGCAATAGCAAGCAGTCAAGGAGAATAAGACAAAGTTACATCATATCAGGTACTTAGAACATCCAGCCTCATTAGCTGGGGAAGCACCGTGGAGATTGAGAGGCCTGGGTGGAGCATCCTCCCCACAGGTGAGACTTCCAACTGACCATCTCCATAAGGGCCATATTTATAGGGCAAATGACAAGGTCTGAAGTTAACCATGCGTTTGCCTACATGTGGAGTATGGAGCAAGCTGCATTCCTATGTTATCATGTCTTTACCTCTTCAAGGAGCTTGGGCCATATGTGCTTGCCTCCCCTCCCAGATTCCATTCTGGGGGCCAGCCCAGACTGGAGCCAGAGGGGGTGCAAGGCAAGATTTATAGCTTTGGTGTCTAGAACAGAAGGGCCAGTTCTGACCTGGAAGCCAGCTAATGTCAACTAACCAGGCTCCGAAGGTCTCTCATACAGCACAAGTCTCACACACAACATTCTTTAGCCTGCCTGTGTATGTGTAGGTTGGGGTGGTCAGTTATGGAGGACAAATCACAGAAACTTCCATCCATATTGTACATGGACATGACAAGCTTCCTGACAACTGAGCAGAACATGGGCAGTTTTCAGAGGAGGTAGAATTGGTATTAGCTTAAAGTCTGGGTCAGTTTCCTTTGGTGTAGACTTTGTTTCTGGAACAGCATTTACTTAAACTCCTTTCTTTTTTGGTATCTATATATTTAAAAACTTCCAAAGGTAATACAAGCTCACGTAAATTAAATAACACAGAAGTGTATATAATAAAAAGTGAAAACTGTATACTTCCACACTTTCCTAAGGAAACCATTTACAGTTCAGAGTGTAGTTTCTGAAAATTTCTGTATGTATCAAAGAAGATGAAGTCCTTCTTTCCAGCCTCTTTTATTTCTGTCTCCTTTCTTTTCCTGTTACCCAACCCCCCCATACTGTGGTGTTTAGAAACATGCTTGAGGTTAAGAGGTGAGTTTTTAGACCCACCTTCTCTCTAGTCCAGTTCTGTCTGAGAACTTAAGGAGACAAATTAGCACAGCTTTTCTCCAGAGGCTTTGCCCCTTCTCACAACCAGCTCTCTTAGGGCCTTCAACTTTTCACCTACACTAACTTTAGCTAACTAGTGTGCACCACCTTCTAGCTCTGGGGAGGTTCTGCACAATCTGCTGAGGCAGAAAACCAGAAGAAACCTGGCTAAACTTGAGCCAGGCACATAAAGAGCTTCTCAGTTAACAACTGACCCTGTTAGCTGTCTCCTCAGACATTCCCACTGTTTCTAGAGAAATGTAGCAAAGAAAGAAGGGAGAGAGTGGATGAAGTGCTTACTCACATATTGCTCCCTCAAGAGTAGAAAGAAGTTTCTTGTCTTCAGTGTGGATAGAGGAAAAGGCTAGAGAATGAGGGTTTCATCATAACCCTGCTGGGGAGGACAAGTGAAGTCAACTGGCGTGTGACCCATTCTCTCCCTTCTCTTGGGAAGTAATGACCTTAGAGAAGGGAAAAGAAAACAGGTGATGTGGTTGAACCCACTTGTCAACTGGACCTCTAGGTAAATAGACTGATGATGTTGGCTAGGAGGAAGAGACTTTATCTAGAGAATGCTCCCGCTGGGATGTCTCTGGCTTAAGGATTTCTCACAGTTAATAAATCCAGAATGTTTGAGTTTATGAGACATCATTCCCTCCAGAATATCATCCAAACTGTATAACTCTCTGATTGTAAAGTAGAGATGTTTCATAATTGAAATGTTCTCAACAGAGCAGTAATGACCCACAAATTCCATATTAGAGGACTCTCTATTAAAAAAGAAAAAAAAAACTCATTCTGGTCCAGAGAGTGTGTGTTCAGTGTGGTAAAGGACGTAAGGGATCATGAGGTATGTTCCAGACTTTAGTATGCTTTTTTCACTTGTGTTATTAGTAAAGCTTGACACCAGGAAATATCTTTAATTCCTGTGGGTCTGACTTGACAATTTTATCCTCTGTAGCTCACCTGGACATATACTTCTGCAATTTTCATCCTTCAATAAACAGTATATAGTCATGTTACTTACATATATAGACCTGTATCATGGGGCTTGATGGAGAACTTCTTAAGTATGCAGAATGTCAGAGCTATAGAATATATAAGTTGGTAGCAAGAGTCCCAGGTGATTTGTATGCATACCAAAGTATAAGAAGCACTGGCACAACGAAGCTCACCCTCCAGCTATTGTCCAATCTTTTGGTGCCAAGCCTTCTTGAGAGTGTTACTTATACTATTGGTGTCTAACCACTTTCTTATCTTCCATTTTCTTTACAGCACACTGCAATCTGGATGTGGTTACTTCCTGTCAAAGTCATCTAGCTCAAATTTTTAGCATAATTTGGACCAATTGAGTGCCTTTTTAAAAAATCACTTTCTTTTCTCTTTCTTTTCTTGTTTTTTGTTTCTTTGTGACATTTTATTTGCTTCTCTTCCTACTTCTTTGTCTTCTTTCTCTCACCTTTTTATCTGCAAGGTATATAGATATTGCGGTGTCTCTAGGTTTAGGCTTGGCTCCTCTTCTCAATTTTCCCTCTGTGTCCTTGGGTGATTTCATTTTGCTATATAGCCTTATAAACCACTTAAATATTGATTTTTTCCAAATTCATATCTCTAACCTAACCTTCTCTTCTGAACTCCAGACAGTTTCTTCAGCTGTCAAACTTGACATATCCACATGGATTTCTAATTGGCACCTCGGTCTAGCACACCCAAAATGAATCTCATCACCCCCACTACATCCTTTCAGCCTAGTATCCCTTCTCCCAGCTAGTGGCGACAATATCATGCATCCAGTTGGTTGCTCATTGTATCATTGAAACCCCCTCTGCCTGACCTCCTACATTCATTCCACTCACATATTTAGTCGGTTGCACTTCCAAAACACATCTCACATCTGTCTACTTCTCTCCATTATCTCAGTCACCATATCTCTCACAGGAAAAACTGCAAGAAGCTTCCTAAGCAGTTTCCCTGATTCTAGAACAATAGTTAGATTACCTGCCCAGTTGTCATGGTAATATTCTAAAAATGTAAATTGGATGTGTCACTCTCCTGCTAATAATTCATCAGAGGCTTCACTTTGAACAAAATGCAGATTCTTTTTATGCATTACAAGATTCTACATGACTGGCCTCTGCTTTCTTCTCAGAAGCCATATTCTCTACTAATTTCCTGGGATCAGTAACCTCCAGCTTCCCAGGGCCTGCTCTGTTCTCCAGAAACACCCATTTTCTCCTTTCCTAATGCCTTTGAGTTTCCTTTGTCTTCTCAGAGGAATGTTTCCTACTGCTTTATCTACCAGTACACACACACATACAGTCACACACACACATACATGTCTATATAAACATATCTGTGTATGTATGTATATATATATATATGTATGTACACAGACACACAGACACATACAGACATATACAAACTCACACACACACACACACACACACACACACACACATGCATGCCCACCTACCCCTAGTCAGCTTCTTACCCTTCATATCTCATTTGTGATGTCAAATCCCTAGAGATGTTATTTCTGACAACCTAGTTCTAACAATTTTTCGGTTGATTTGCTTGCCTTTTCTAGGGAGAAAATGATTCATCCACAAATAAAGACAATGTGGTCTTTCTTCGAGTGTTCGTATTGTATTTCATTTTTAAAATCTAGATCCTCTAGCTGAGATCTCCAGAAAAATATTGAATAATTGTGGTGAAAATATATCTCTGTTCCTGATTTTAAAGAAAATGTCTGTACTGTTTTTGCAAACTATGGTATTTTGATCTTACTTTTTGACAGATAAACTTCTCAAAGTCCAGAGAGCTTTCTTTTAATGCTATTTATTTGAAATAAAAATTGAGTCTTATTAAACACTTTCTGGACATCTATGAAGGTTATTATAAAGTTTCCCCTTTTTATTAAAGTATTTTCTAATTGCAGGGCATTTTTACATTCTTGAAGTATATTTTCTTTAGGATTTTTCATCTGTATTTATTGGGGAGATTAGATTTTGTTACCACTATCACCTCTATTACTACTACTACTGCCGTTGCTATCCTCTTGTACTTGAGATTCTGACAATCTTATAGAATTAAAGGGGAATGTCTCCAGCGTTCATTGTGTGCTGGGGCAGATTAATTCCTGTATTCCTTGAGATGTTTTAGAACCCATCTGGCATTTTTTTGCAATGGGTTTTTAACTATCTTTTTAATTTCTTCTATTATTATCAATATATTGGAATCTTTCATTTCTTTGTGTCAATATTGATCATTTTTCCTGAAAATTATCTGCTATGTATTTCCACATTTACTGAAATAACGTTATACAGAACATTTCTCCAAAATGTGTTATGCTTCTTAGTATCTGTGGTTATATTCCCATTTTTATCCTTACTGTCTATTCTGTTGTATTTTCCCACTAATCTTTATCGTACTTACCAGGGTGTTGAATTTTTTTATTGGTCTTTTTAGAGAACTTGCTTTTGGTTTTATTGAGTCAGCTTGGTTTTGTTGTTCTCTATTTTATTAATTTTTAATTTTATCTCAATTCCTTCATCCATTTGCTTCTTATGTTTATTCTATTCTTCTGTAACTGTTATGGGTTGAATTTGCACTTCATTTATATTCATTCATGTTTTCTGACAAACAGAATGCTGTACCATTTACATTGGGCATTCTTTTGGCTGAATCCTTGAAGTATTCTTATTATTCATTTTGAACGATCTGTAATTTCAGCTTTTGGTAGGGGAACAACTTGTTAGTGCCACATCATCAAATTTATTAAGTGAGTTACTTATTCTCCAAGTTAGTGTGTCAATTTACCTAAAGCCCCAATATATATTCCACTTCTTAAGTAGAAAACTTCTTGACTGGGGCCTGGGGAGAGGACACAGCTGCCAGTCATTGGGCAAGAGTAGCTCATGCAGGACATCTTTCACAAGTTGCCTATGACTTAACTCTTATTTCTGTTCTCAACTCCTACTGACTCTGATTCTCCACCCTCCATTATCTTTTGGGAAAATCAGTACTCAGTTCATCACCCACATTGGGTTGTGGGATCCACAGATCTGCTTAATTCCACCATCTGCTTTAGGTGTTTTAGAGCTTTAACAGTGTTTCTATGTTATTTACTTAAATTTCCTGGTTTATAATAATTGTCCTCTCCTACTCTCCTATTCTCTGTCTTTCCCCGTCCTCTTTCTCTCCTTCAGCTAAAGAGTATCTCCTTGGGGCACATGGGTGGCACAGTGGTTAAGCGTCTGCCTTCGGCTCAGGGCGTGATCCCAGCGTTCTGGGATCGAGCCCCACATCAGGCTCCTCCGCTGGGAGCCTGCTTCTTCCTCTCCCACTCCCCCTGCTTGTGTCCCCTCTCTCGCTGGCTGTCTCTCTCTGTCAAATAAATAAATAAAAATCTTAAAAAAAAGTATCTCTCCTTTTGCATCTTTTCCTTAAATGTGTTTTATTTGAAAATACTGAAAAATATGAAGTGAAAATTACCTTTAAGGAAGAAGTAAAACTATCCGTTCTACATCTCCAATCCACCTTTCTGAAAGTGATCACTACTAATATATTGATGAGTATCTTTTCCAAATTTTCTCTATATGTGTGGTAATAGGTGTATGTATGAATAGCTTTATGTAGGATTTTTTTTTCAAAATGTTCCCCTGGTAGTTTGCTTTTTTCACTTAATAAATCAGTAACACTGTGCTTTTACTTCAAATTTTATCTTTTTCTCGTCATTTGTAATTTGGGCAGCAAACAGAAATAACAACCATGAGCTCACTTACTACAAGAAACTCTCCTTACTTCCCACAAGGCTATTTGTGTCTTTTATTGAATTAAAATATTTTTCAAGACCTTCTGAGAGTTGCTAAATACAATCACACAGATCTACCAGAAAAAAAAAAATCCCCAAACCAAACACCACAACTTTCAGTCTTTCAATCTGAAGATGAAATATAGCTTGTATGTAATTAGTAGTAAAGAGCTAAAGGCAAGGGACTTTTTATCATCCCCCAAATCTGAAGACCAATGATTGCATTACACATGCCTGGAAATTCTTGAAAGTGAGATTTCAGAAAATGACAAACACCCTGATCATTTTATCTTGTGACGAATCTTTCCCTAGAGAAACCTGTCAAACTTTCTAAGTGAAAAGTTAATTTAAGATTTTTTCATCTGATGGCATAAGTGAGATTGACTTACAATTTTGTTTCCAAATTTTTGTCTTGTTTTTGTCTTAACTAGAAATCAGGGCTTAAAAGACCCATACAATGAAATGCGGTGTTTATTTTTTAGTTTCTACAACATTTTGTGAAATTTATGCATTCTACTTTACTTTAGAGGTTGTTAATAAAACCATCTAGCCTGGGCTCTTTTGTGGGGATGGGGGATTTCTGACTTGGATTTCCATTTATTAAATGATACTTAATCTGTTTTGGCCTCTTTTATTCAGTGTTCATTTCATTTACATTGTCAAATTTCATTATGAAATTGTTTAGGGGTGCCTGGGTGGCACAGCGGTTAAGCGTCTGCCTTCGGCTCAGGGCGTGATCCCGGCGTTATGGGATCGAGCCCCACATTAGGCTCCTCCACTATGAGCCTGCTTCTTCCTCTCCCACTCCCCCTGCTTGTGTTCCCTCTCTCGCTGCTGTCTCTATCTCTGTCAAATAAATAAATAAAATCTTTAAAAAAAATAAAAGTAAAATTATTTAAAGTACTTAAGAATTAAAAAAAATCTCTACTGTGCCTATAGTCTATGTCTTATGCCTTTTTCATTGCTAATATTGTTTATCTTTGACTTTCCTCTTAATCAGTCTTGCCTGAAGCTTATTATGTTTTATTAATTTTTGCAGAGAAAAAAATGATTTTTTATTTCCTCATTAATCTTTATTTGCTTTTAACCTCTTGCTATTTTTTCTTAGATTTCAAACCAAATCATTGGATATAATCTTTTAAATATTAAAAAACTTATTTGAGCACTTTACTCCTTCGCCATATTCCATCTTTTAATACATAGTATTTTCACTGTGATTATTAAGCAGACCTACATTTGTAATTTCCACTTCTAAATGCATAGGTTTCTTTTAGCTATAATTTTGTTATTTACTTTTAATTGTATTATGTTGTGACCAGAGAATGTGGAATTTGTTGAGACTAACTTTGTGGCCTACTTAACACATGGACCATACCCTCACATACATTTCAAAAGAATGTGTATTCTCTTTATTGATTGCAGTTTTACTAGCTATTAGATTGACCTCTTGGCTTTTTTCTCCTTTTTTTCATCGAAATATAATTGACATAACATTGAATTAGTTTGGGGTATATAACTGATTTAAAATAGGTGTATATTGTGTCATGTTTTTAAAAAAATCAGTCTTTAATATTCTTCATTTTTGTTTTGTAATCTATAAATTTCAAAATCTCCCACAATGATAATAAGTTTCTTTCTGTATTTATGTTTTGGCTTTCTATATATAATACAATGTTATAATTTAAGTGTTAACTAGGCACAAAAAGTTATAAACTTTTAATTCTAAATTACGATATAAGGATTTTGAAAGACAGAATTTGAGAATCTGTTCTAGGACTTTTAAGTCTCCTCATCT
Organism: Ailuropoda melanoleuca; assembly: GCF_002007445.2. Taxonomy (NCBI): domain Eukaryota; kingdom Metazoa; phylum Chordata; class Mammalia; order Carnivora; family Ursidae; genus Ailuropoda; species Ailuropoda melanoleuca. Next base: position 97,409,117 of record NC_048224.1, read on the forward strand.
ATTTCTAAGATCTAAGAGTACTGAGAAAGTGGAGAAGAGGGGATTTTACGAGCAGATGTCCTTAGAGAAAGTTCAGAGTCCTCTCCTACCTCTAATGTTGCTGATGGGGGTAGGGTGGGGAGTATCTTGTCCTCTTACGTCAGGTCTGATGAGGGCTTCCCATGGCTCCATTCTGTAATTATGAATTATGTTCTCAGCTGGTGAATGATAGTAAAAACAAGTGCCTGAAGAGGCTCAAGCAAGCTGTTGTGCTGAGATCTGTCCCCTGTCCAGAAAATTTAGAGGGTGGGAGGGTGAAGTCTAGCTGCCCTGTTGGGAGCAAGGCCAGTAGAGTGATATCATATATAGGATTGGCTAGCTCTCCCAAGGGATGCAGGAGAAGTTATTGAGGACCAATGTGGCAAGATGAAAAAGAGGCTGAGTTGGAGAGAAGGATGTTCATCAGGTCCAGTAAACTGCATGAAGTGAGGTGTAATAAAGTACCAGATACCTAGAGGCTGGGAGAGTTTAGAGTGGCCAAGTGAGAACTTTTCCATGCCCTTAATTCACTTCCTTCCTTAGACCTTCAGAGCCTTTATTAGAAGCAACAGTAACTATTAGAAAAAGAGGAAAAATTGAACAAAACCAAGATGAATGGCAGCAAACAGAACAGATTAGACAATGTTAAAGTAATTATTTGCAAAATCATATAATAGAAAAAGTAGTAAGAATCTGGAGAAACTTCAGAGATAAGAAAAGTCAGTATGAAGGAAGAAAGAGGAGGAAAAAGAGCTAATATTTATTAAAACCCGAGTATATTACACATACCAAATATTGTTGTACCCATATTCTTTCATTTAATTGTCAGTTTTAGTACCCCCATTATTATAGATAGCAAACTGAGGCTTACAGACTTTGGAAACAGTAGAAACTTGACCAAGGCTAACTATGGCAATTTATTATGAATCACCCAAGGATGTACATGGTAGAAAAGAAAAGAAATTATACAAGAGATTGAGGAAGGGAATTTATAAATATACACAGAGGAAGTTTCAAAAGTGGACTGGAGGGAGCTGTTCTGTTTTTGTTTTTATTCTTATTTTATCAGAAGTATAGAATTGAGTTAACTGTTCCTCAGCCATGACACTCTAGGATCTCCTTTCTCACTTCTCCATTTGTAATCTATTTTATGTTTTGTCTTTGGCTCTCATGCCCACTGTCCTTCACACCTTCCTTCCCATAGGCATCACTGTTAGGCTTTCAGTTAGTCTTTCTAATGCCCCATTCACACAATCATTTGCTTTGGTGCCTATCTGTGCAAATTTTATAGTATTAAGTGTGTTTTAAAAATAAGTTAATGGCATCGTGCTATAAATGTCATTCTGTTTCTTGCTGTTTTTAATCAAGACTAATTTTGGAGCTCTATCCACACTGCTCTAGAAATATCTCATTCAGTCCTTCTGACTGCTGCATAGTAGTTTAAACCTCCACCAGATTTTTGTCACCATTTGACAAGTGATGGTTATCTAGCCTACTTTACTTCCATGAACCCATTCTTTGGTGGTCCTCGAATATGTTTTCTCATGTATCTGTGAATCTATATCCAATACTAGAATTGATCATTGGTGATGGGTCATAGGCCACACTGTATACACATACTGAAATTTTGCTAGATACTTTCAGACTTCTCCCTATAATGGCTGTAATAGTTTATCATCTCACTCCTAGATCATGAGAGGTCCACTTTCCCTATATCCTTACATGTTCTTGATGCTACCTGAATTTCTTTTTTTTTTTTCAATCTGAGGGATGTAAAGTACTGTGTTGTTTTAATTGTCATTCCTTAATTACTAGTAAGATTGAACATTTATTGTTATATTGTTATTCGCTCTTATGATATTTACCTAATTATATTTTTTATACATTTTTTCTGAGTTGCTTGTCTTTTTCTTATTTTCAGAAATTCCTTCTGGTTTCAGCTCTTAATCAGAAGATATAAAATTTATGATGAGCTTCCAAATGTCTCCTCCAGATAACTTCAAATGACATGAATTGCTGCCTAATTTATTTTGTTCTAATATAATATTACTGAACATTTCATTTTTCCATGTATTTTCTAGTTTTCCTTTGGCCCGTACTACTCTGTAATGGAGCTTACCTTGTCTTGATTAATTTTTTCCAGATGTGCCATGGGACATAGTTTTGGGTGGGTACACTCTAAACTTAGCACTGAGAATCCAACCTCTGAGTTTCCATATTTTTGAAATAGTCCTCTCCAGGGTCAAAAACACAAAAAGAAAAGAGAAAAAGGAAGCTTAACTTTGCCCCATGTTTTTGTTTTATTTTACTTTCCCCAATATCCTGTTAGAACAAAGTCACCTCATGGTCCTATCGTGCAAATTCCAATCCTCTATTCTGTCTCTTGCTAATTAATGCACTTTAACTAGAGTCTCCCAAGGCCATTTTTAGTTTATTTTCCTAAACATACTAGGATCTACCTCCATCTGGCATTGCTGCCACCCGTGAAGTATGTGGTCTCCTGGCTCCCTGTTGGTAATCAGAAGCCACTGTATTTCCAGTCTGGCTACTTCAAAGGCATGCATTTTACAGCTGGGGTTCCAGGGCACCTCTGTTGAGGCCTTGATGTGTGTGGTTTGCTTTCTTCTTCCATAGATGATTTAGAAAAACTCAATATAGAGATTCCAGTTCTTGGGATGGTTCAGCAGAATGAACAATTAAGTTAGGAATTTTGGTTTTTTTTTTTTAGAATTCGCTTCTAGTAAATTTGAAGATGTAGTCTTTTCATGATACAGCTTACTTTGTTTGGGATTTTATATCCTGTATTTTACATCTTAATGCCCCATAAAATATCTGTAATGCATTAAAATTCTTGAAAATAGAAATCATCTTTTAATGACTCTCATATATTAGTGTAAGGCATATATGTGATATTGCTGCTTTGAGGTCAAACATGTTCAAATATAAGCAATTCCATTCCACATGGTTCCACCTAATATATAAAAGTAAATGCATTATATTTGAGTATATGTGGGTTAGAGGACTTGAATGGCTTACTTACCTGTGTCCAGTTAATAAATAGTGAGCAAGCACTTGCTTGATACCAGTTTCCTGACTCAAGCGTGGAACAGGAGCACCTCAGCACAACTAGAGTTAGAATTAATTAGTAGAATTATTAAGACAGCCTCAACTTCATTTATAACTACAAGCATGGGATGTTGAGGTGCATAGCTGGTCATAATTATTAATTTATGCTATTTTAAGATAAGTAATATATGATATGTTGAAAGAGAGAAACTTCCTGCTGTTTCAGCATAGGAGAAAACACAACTAACTCTTTAATGTAGAATTTATATTTAAATTATACTCTTCTTTTGAAGAACCTTTTCCAATAAAGATAACTGAGTTTTAATTACTATTTGTAAAAAGTCCATATCAATGTCTGGCATTCCAGATATAAGACGGCACAATTGGAGGATTAATTCTGAGTTAATGAGCTCATTTTCTTCTCCTAACTTGCAGAAAAGAGCAATAAATAACAGCTCTATAATGGAAATTGGGAAACTGTGTTGCCCATAGAATTTGAGAATTGCAAGGGAGCTTCAAGACTATCTAGGTCAGTTTTACCATTTCTCAGATGAGAAAACCGAGGTTTAATTAGCTGTCAAGGCTGGCACAGTGGGAGCAGTTCAGGGACAGCTAGCCAGAACAACCAATTTCCCTATGTTCTTGTTCTGAATGAGAATAAATTCCCCATTACATACTGCATTCTTTAAACGATTAATCCTTGAATGAGAAGCATGGGCTGGAAGTGGGCATCCTCCAGACCCCTTATTTCAGGCCTTCATCATTTTCCTCCTCATTGCTTACAACAAGAGCTTTCTATCCATTACCCTTTCTTCCAGTCTTGGCCTGCTGCAACCCATTTTCCACATTACCAAAAGAATGACTTATTAGGATGTATATTTCATATACCATTTCCCTGTTTAAACATGTCTAGTAGCTTTTAGGAGAAAACACAGATTCCTTAGTGTGACACCAGATTTTTTCTGAACTGATTTTTGCCTGCCACCATTGTTTCATTACTGCTTGGTGACTTCCCCTCAGATACGGTGCAGACCCAAGTACTGATAGTACACAAATGTACCAATCTCTTATATGTCTCTGGGCCTTTGCAAAGGCTATCTCCCCTGTCTGGTGCACTGCCCCTACCTAATTTTCATCAACACCACCTTTCCCTCCTCCTCTGGGCCACTTTCTTGGCCTGGACAAGTCTTAGCTGAACTTCAACACTCAGTCACAAAGCTACCTCTTTCAATGCCTTCCCTGAGTTGTCCTCCATTTTCCTAATTGCTTCCCAAACACCCTGGGCTTATCCTGATCCCAGGAATTGTGATATGTATTATAATTCCGTATCTTTGGATTCCATCTGCTTTGGATCTTGACAGTGTCTTTCACAACTGATTCGGGTCGCCTATATGATGTTTTGTAGGCTCTCACAGTACCACTTGCCATCAAGCATATCACACTTAGACTTCAGGCCACCTCATTTGTACAGGCTCTAGGGAGAAGCCCTGGACATGTGTTCATATGGCCATATGCTTGAAAGCTATTTTTGTCTTCTTTAAAAGAATCTCTCCCCCCACCAGTTTTATATGCTTCAGGGACCATAAAACCTGAGACATCTTAGTAAGATACTCAAGAGGTGTCTGTCTGTAGAATGAATGATTAAATATACTTCATTTTTGTTGTTATTAAATAGCTTTGCTATTACTAATAATATGCTGATCTATGAAGTCTCCCCTGTTATTTTTATTACCAATTCACTTTTGTGCAATGCCATGGGAAAAGTCAAACATATCTGCCATTTTTTTAAAAGATTTTATTTATTTATTTGAGAGATACAGAGCAAGAGAGAGCATGAGTGGAGGCGGGGAGAGGGAGAACCAGGCTCTCTGCTGAGCAGGGAGCCCAATGCAGGGCTCGAGTCCAGGACCCTAGGTCATGACCTGAGCCAAAGGCAGACACTTAAATGATTGAGCCACCCAGGCAGCCCAACAGATCTACTGTTATTTGGAAGCCTGTAACTCCCACTACCCTTCATCCATTTGTCCATCTCCCCCTCTCTTCTCTTTGGCTATCATCAGTTTGTTCTTTGTGCTTACAAGTCTGATTCTTCTTTTTCTTTGTTTATTCATTTGTTTTGTTTTTCATATTCTACATATGAGTGAAAGCATATGGTATTTGTCTTTCTCAGTCTGACTTAGTTTGCTTGGCATAATACCCTCTAGGTTCATCCATGTTGTCACAAATGACACAATCTCATCATTTTTTGTGACTGCATAGTATTTCATCACACACACGCACACGCACGCATGCACACACACTGCATCTTCCTTATCCATTCATCTATCAATGAACATCTATCCATTCATATCAATGAACATTTATGCTTCTATATCTTGCTATTGTAAATAATGCTGCAATAAATACAGAGGTTCATATATCTTTTCAAATTAGTGTTTTCATTTTCTTTCAGTAAATACCCAGTAGTGGAATTCTTAGACTATATGGTATTTCTATTTTTAATATTTTGAGGAACTTCCATAGTGTTTTCCACAGCAGCTGCCAATTTACATTCCCACCAGCAGTGCACATGGGTTCCTCTTTCTCCACAACCTCACCAATACTTGTTATTTCTTGTATTTTTTATTTTAGCCATTCTGGCAGGTGTGAGGTGATATTTCCTTGAGATTTTGATTTGCATTTCCCTGATGATGAATAATGTTCACATCTTTTCATGTGTCTGTTGACCATCTCTGTGTCTTCTTTAGAAAAATGTCTTTTTAAGTTGTCTGCCCATTTTTTAATTGGATTGTTTGTTTCTTTGGTGTTGAGTTGAAGTTCTTTTTATTTTGGATATTAACTCCTCATAACATACATCATTTGCAAATATCTTCTCCTGTTCAGTAGGTTGTCTTTTTGTTTGTTGATGGCTTCCTTTGCCATGCAGAAGCTTTTTATTTTGGTGTAACCCCAAGAGTTTAATTTTGCTTTTGTTTCCCTTGCTTGAGGAAACATATCTAGCAAAATGTTTCTATGGACAATGTCAAGGAAATTGCCTCTTATGTTCTTTTCTGGGACTTTTATGGTTTCAAGCCTCACATTGAAGTCTTTAATCCATTTTGAGATTATTTTTGTGTATGGTGTTAAAAAGTGTTTCTAGTTTCCAGTGTTTTCCAGTTTCATTCTTTTGCATGTAGCTGCCTTAGTTTCCCCAGCATCATTAATTAAAGAAACTGTCTTTTCCCCATTGTAAATTCTTGCCTCCTTTGTCATAGATTAATGACCATACAAGCATGGGTTTATTTCTGCACTCTCTGTTCTGTTGGTCTATATGTCTGTTTTTGTGCCAGTACCATCCTGTGTTGATCACTACAGTTTTGTAGTATATCTTGATATCTGGAATTATGATACCTCCAGCTTTGTTCTTCCTTCTTAGGATTGCTTTGGCTGTTCAGAATCTTTTGTGGTTCCATACTAATTTTAGTATTACTTGATCTAGTTTTGTGAAAAATGCTGTTGCTTTTTTTTATAGGGATTGCTCTGAATCTGTAGATTGCTTTGGGTAGTATGGACATTTTAACAATATCAGTTCTTCCAATTCATGAGCATGGAATCATTTTCTATTTGTTTGTGCTGTCTTCAGTTTCTTTCATCAGCATTTTGTAGTTTTCAGAGTACAGTTCTTTCATCTCCTTAGTAAAGTTTATTCCTAGGTATTTTATTCCTTTTGGTGCAATAGTAAATGGAATTGTTTCCTTACTTTCTCTTTATGCTACTTTATTATTAGCGTATAGAAATGCTTCCAATTTCTGGGTATTAATTTTGAATCCTACAATTTTTTTGAATTCATTTATTACTTATAGTATTTTTTTAGGGTTTTCTATGTATAGTATCATGTCATCCACAAGTAGTGATAATTTAACTTCTTCCTTACAAATATGGATGCCTCTTATTTTTCTTGTCTGATTGCTATGGCAAGGACTTCCAGTGCTATGTTGAATAAAAATAGCAAGAGTGGGCATCCTTGTCTTGTTCCTGATCTAAGAGCAAAAGTTCTATTTTTTTACCATTGAATATAATGTTAGCTATGGGTCTTTCATATATGGCCTTTATTATGTTGAGGTTTGTTTCCTCTAAGCCTCCTTTGTTGAGAGTTTTTATCATGAATGGATGTTGAATTTTGTCAAATGTATTTTCTGTATTTATTGAGATGATCATGTGATTTTTATTCTTTGTTTCATTGCTGTGGTTTATCACATTGATTAATTTGTGAAAATGGAATCATCCTTGTATCCCTGGAATAAATCCCACTTAATCATGGTGAATGATTATTTAATGTAGTGTTAACTGCAGTTTGCTAGTATTTCATTGAGTATTTTTGCATCTGTGTTCATCAGGGATATTGGCAGTAGTTTTCTTTTTCTGTTCTGTCTTTGTCTGGTTTGGTATGAGGGTAATGCTAGCCTCACAAAATATATTTGGAAACTCTCCTTACTCTTTTGTTTTTTGTAATTGTTTGAGGAGAACAGGTATTGACTCTTCTTTAAATGTTTGGTAGAATTCACCTATAAATCAATCTGGTCGTGGACTTTTATTTTTTGGTAGTTTTTTGATTACCAATTCAATTTTGTTACTAGTAATTGGTCTGTTCAGATTTTCTATTTTTTCCTGAAATATTCTATTTCTTTTGTTTCTTTCAGTTTGGGAAGATTGTATATTTCTAGAAATTTATCCATTTCTTCTAGGTTAATTTGTTGACATATAATTTTTTGTAGTATTCTCTAGTAATCCTTTGTATTTCTGTGGTGTCAAATGTTACTTCTCTTTCATTTCTGATTTTATTTGAGTCCTTTCTCTTTTTTTCTTGAAGAGTCATTGATCTTTTATATTGTTTTGTTTGTTTGGTTTTTGTTTGTTTTAATCTCTATGTCATTTATTTCTTCTCTGATCTTTATTATTTCCTTTCTTCTCACTTTGGGCTTTGCTTGTTCATCTTTTTCTAGTTCCTTTAGGTGTAAGGTTAGATTGTTATTTGAGCCTTTTCTTGTTTCTGAGGTAGGCCTGTGTCACTATATATTTCCCCCTTAGAACTGCTTTCATACGTCCCAAATATTTTGGACTATTGAATTTTCATTTTCATTTTTCTCTGTGTATTTTTTAAGTTTCTTCTTTGATTTCTTCATTGACCCATTGGTTGTTTAGTAGCAAGTTGTTTAGCCTCCACATGTTGCTGTATTTTTCTAGTTATTTTTTCTTGTGATTGACTTCTAGTTTTATATCATTGTGGTTGAAAAAGATGCAGGTATGATTTTTGTATTCTTAAATTCAAGAAGCTGCTTTTGTGGCCTAACATCTGATATATTCAGGAGAATATTCCATGTGCACTTGAAAAGAATGCAGGAAAAAAACATCCGGGGAAAAAAAGACAGTCTCTTCAATAAATGGTGCTGGGAAAATTGGACAGCTACATGCAAAAGAATGAAACTTGACCACTCTCTCACACCATACACAAAAATAAACTCCAAATGGATGAAAGACCTCAATGTGAGACAGGAATCCATCAAAATTCTAGAGGAGAACATAGGCAGCAACCTCTACGACATTGGCCAAAGCAACGTTTTTCATGACACATCTCCAAAGGCAAGAGAAACAAAAGATAAAATGAACCTGTGGGACTTCATCAAGATGAAACGCTTCTGCGCAGCCAAGGAAACAGTCAAAAAAACTAAGAGACAGCCCACGGAATGGGAGAATATATTTGCAAAGGACACCACAGATAAAGGACTGGTATCCAAGATCTACAAAGAACTTCTCAAACTCAATACACGAGAAACAAATAAACAAATCATAAAATGGGCAGAAGATATGAACAGACACTTTTCCAATGAAGACATACAAATGGCTAACAGACACATGAAAAAATGTTCAAAATCATTAGCCATCAGGGAAATTCAAATCAAAACCACACTGAGATACCACCTTACGCCAGTTAGAATGGCAAAGATAGACAAGGCAAGAAACAACAATTGTTGGAGAGGATGTGGAGAAAGGGGATCCCTCCTACATTGTTGGTGGGAATGCAAGTTGGTACAGCCACTCTGGAAAACAGTGTGGAGGTCCCTTAAAAAGTTAAAAATTGAACTACCCTATGACCCAGCCATTGCACTACTGGGTGTTTACCCCAAAGATACAGACGTAGTAAAGAGAAGGGCCATATGCACCCCAATGTTCATAGCTGCATTGTCCACAATAGCCAAATCATGGAAGGAGCCGAGATGCCCTTCAACAGATGACTGGATTAAGAAGCTGTGGTCCATATATACAATGGAATATTACTCAGCTATCAGAAAGAACGAATTCTCAACATTTGCTGCAACATGGACGGCACTGGAGGAGATAATGCTAAGTGAAATAAGTCAAGAGGAGAAAGACAATTATCATATGATTTCTCTCATCTATGGAACATAAGAACTAGTATGATCTGTAGGGGAAGAAAGGGATAAAGAAAGGGGGGGGTAATCAGAAGGGGGAATGAAACATGAGAAACTATGGACTCTGAGAAACAAACTGAGGGCCTCAGAGGGGATTGGGGTGGGGGATTGGAATAGACCGGTGATGGGTAGTAAGGAGGGCATGTATTGCATGGTGCACTGGGTGTTATACGCAACTGATGAAGCATCGAACTTTACATCGGAATCCGGGGATGTACTGTATGGTGACGAATGTAATATAATAAAAAATCATTTAAAAAAATGTGTATTCTGTTGGTTTTCAGTGGAATGTTCTGTATATATGTTATGTCCATCTGGTCTAATGTATCATTCAAAGACACAGTTTCTTTATTCATTTGCTGCTTGGAAAATCTATTTATTATTGTAAATGGGGTGTTAAAGTCCCCTACTATTCTTGTATTAACATAATTTGTCTCTTTAAATTTATTAATATTTGCTTTCTGTATTTAGGTGCACTCTAGTTGGGTACACAAATATTTACAATTGCTATATCCTCTTGTGGATTGATCCCTTTGTCATTATGTAATGCCCTTCTTTGTTTCTTGTTACAATCTTTGTTTTAAAGTCTGTTTTATCTGATATAAGATTGCTACCCCAGCTTTTTCCCCCCACTTATATTTGTATGATAAATGTTTTCCCATCCCTTAACTTCTGGTCGATATGTGTCTTTAGGCCTTAGGTGAGTCTCTTGTAGGGAGCATATTAGATGGGTCTTGTTGTTTTTACCCATTCTGCCATCCTATGTCTTTTGATTGGAGCATTTAGACCATTTACATTTAAAGTAATTATTGACAAGTACGTACTTATTGCCATTTTGTTAATTGTTTTCTTACTGTTTTTGTAGTTCTCTGCTCCTTTCTTCTCTTGCTCTCTTCATGACTGATGAGCTTCTGTAGTGTTATGTTTGATTTCTTTCTTTTTATTTTTTGTGTATCTAATATAGGTTTTGAGTTTGTGGTTACCTTGAGGTTCATATATAACATCCTAAGCATACAGCAATTTATTTTAAGTTGATGGTCTTTTAAGTTCAAATACATTCTATAAAAAATGTTTTTCTAACTCCCTTGTCCACATTTTATGTATATGCTATTAGATTCTGCATTTTTTTTATTCATAATTGTTTCATCTTAATTATGATCTTTTCTTTTCCACTTAAACAAGTCCCTTTTTTGGTGTGTATGTACACATGGAGAAGTTGAGTTTAAGGTCTTTCTATTTCACTGTCTTGGACTGAAATGCCCTGTACTTTCAACAATATGTTATCTTCACATTTCTTAAATGTGAAGATTTATGCTAATATAATTTGTATATTTTTTGCCTTGTCTGTAAAAGTAAGAGAATGATATTTAGTCTCTTTCATATTGCAGACCAATTATGTTAATAAAACTTTTAATTACAAAAGTAGAATGACTGTGGAGCTCATTACAATTTTGTCTTGAGAGTTGTGGTTTGGGGACCCAGCTTAACAAGTGATTGTCACTGAAATGTGGTTTAAAGGCATTTCCCTTGGAGTCATTGTGGCTGAACCCTTAGTGTCATAAGGAATGTAGAGAAGGCAGAGAACTGACTTCCATGCATTTATTTATTCATTTATCATATATCATAAATATCATATTTACTATATATACATATGTATATCAAATCATATAATATGTGCAATTCCTAGGAACTTGAAGCCTAAAATCAAATAAGGGACAACAATGTTAAGCAAATGGGTTCAGATTGAGATATCAGAAAAGATGGGAGAAAGAAGTACAAATGGCATCTTTAAGGGCATTGAAGGTCATAGTTTGGAGGATGTTTTTATTCAGTTGCAGTAGAAAGCCACTGGAGGATTTTAGTCAGAGAACTAATGAGTTGCAATTTATTTTTTTAAAACATAAATTTATCTACTTTAAAAAATGATTTCATTGCGCACAAGAGTAGAGTATATAAGACCTGTTAATGTGGAACTTATGGTAAGACAGTGAGAGACTGGACTAGGGAGGTGGTAGTGGAGATAGAGAAAAGAAAATATATTTGAGATATATTTTTAAGTAGAACTTTGACAGACTTTGGTAATGGATTCTGTATTAGGATTGCTGTAAACTGTAAAGGCACAAATGAACAGTGACTTTTTTTTTCTATACTTGAAGGATGATGATAATGCCATTTGCTGAGATGAGGAAACAATGAATAGGAGAAATATTAAGACTTCTGTGAGAGTAAAGTAGGTAATGTCTTGTACCAAGTCTGACTCAAGCTGGCAAATTTTCAAAATGTTTTATAAAGCGAACAATCATGATAGCTCTTCCAGTTTCCTCTCAATTGAACCTACTCCCCATATACCATATGAAATATCCAGAAGGGTGGCTTTTGATGATGCTGTCTCTACAATTTACTTCATTGTCTTGTTAGATATTAAGTGGTATGCTCTGCTACCATTTAGCTGCAATATCTGGCTATTACACAATCTTTGTATTCTCTCACTTTCCATAGTTTAAGTCCAACATTGTGCCTTGCTGATTCCAAGTTGTCTAATTTATGCATGAGATCAGTGAAATTGGATTTCTATAACAGTCAAGTAATACTATTGATATGGAAGCAGGAGATACATGCTAAAGCAATTAGCTGGGTACAAAGGAGAGCCATTATATAAAAAATCCAAGATTTTATCTTTGAGGTATAGCTAGTTCTTCATACCAGATATTAGCCCATAGAAAATTTTAAAACTTCTGTCCCTCACTGAGTATGGATATTTGTAGTACAACACATTTGCAAATACACTTACAGCTATTTATTTATGTCATTCAGTACAGTGTTACTCTGATGCTCAGATGTCATACAAGTATGAGTCTACATATACTACAGAAAATATTAAATTTTTGCATGTTGTAAAAGTTGTGGTAATGATAAGACACTATGATATGTTAATGATGATGTTGTTGCTTGCTGCTGATTTAACAAAAAGTCCAAGTTCCCTGATCATACTTTCCTACTAAAGCTTTAGCACTCCGAAAACCCCCTTTGCTGCCAATAATATTAGTGCTGATGCAGAGAAGACAGGTAAGGAAATGAGAAAGGCAATAGGAAAAAAAAAGAAGAAAGAAAGAAAGGGTTATAAGAGATTAAGTTGATATCTTTTCAATACTGAAATGTGGTGTGATAGATTAGGGTCTTCTAAGAAAGTGTTGGGTTGTCCTCCCATTTCATAGCTTTCTTCTTATCCCTTCAGGAGATTCTGTCTGCATACCTCTCTTGGGTCTTTAAAGCATTCAAACTTACTTATGCAGGATGTTACAAAAGAGACCTAAAGCTGAAAAGAGATTGATATTAGAATGCAGATTATTTTAGTATTGCCTGCTATCCTTACCACATTGATTTGATTCTGACCATGAGTATAATTTAAGTAGAAATCCCAGCTTTTGCTTTGTCCTATCAATCTAGCATTCTATTGTCTTCTAGCAATTATTTTGGGTTATATTACTCACACAGCAGGTTAATGGTTTCCTTGGAACGATTCCTGCAATATTTTGGCCCTTGCATTTCTAAGTGTTTAATCTAAAACCAGACAAAGCTGTGCTTCCCAGAGCTTTGAATTCTATTTTATTTGAATACTAGAGCAGCAAAGATGCAGATAATTAAGCACAGTTAGCCAACTTGCCAATGTTTCTTCCTTTTACTAAACTCACCACAACTTGTTATTTACTCACTTACAACTTTACTGATTTACTTGTTTTTTCTTACTTATTTTAGGAAGATTTGAGAAACTCGGGCATGAAATTGACACGTTGCACTAGATTTATACTTTTGATTTTCAACTTATTTTAAATACAAGGAAATAATCATAATTCTATAAATTGTGACATTTTAACTTCCTAAATTCCCCCTCTCCAACATAAAGGAAAAGTATATTTTAATAATAAATAGCATGTTTAGTGAGAATAGTCCCATTTATCTCTTTTATCTTTCTCCCCTGATACCTGGTATCCACCATCCTATTTTTCCTTCCCTTTTTCTTAGGCCACTTATCCTAAAGTCAGGCTGTTTCTTACTATAAAGAGTCAGAACTAAAACCAAAGAAACCAGAGTCCATTGCTCTTGCATGAGTAAGAGTACAAATTTTCTGTGCCTTAAAGGTAAACCATCTACTTGTGACTCACTCTTTCTTAGTAATCTACCTTTTAGCAATGTCCTTATCAAATGAAGCACATAAAATTATGGTAGTGACTGCCAGAATGCTCTGGAGAGAGTAAAAATAGACCATGCTCTTCTCCAAAAGAAAGTAGTTGTGTAATTATAGAATCATGTTCCTATTTGTGCAACTTAATTCTAAAGAATATTGCTCAAATATATATTCAAATAGGATGTTTCATCTAATACTATCTCTATATATATTCTAGATATTTTTCATTTCCATTTTTATATACATCAAAATGAAAAGAAATGGATTATGTTTTTAAAGATCTCTACTGTTATGTAATGTTACTATTTAAATATCACTGAGATCTGTGGTATCTGTATAGAGCTTAAAGGAAGTGATCTACTTTGAGGGGGGAAGAACAATTGACTTCAAAAACATCCCAAATCAGTCAAATAAAGCAGTGTTTTTGCAGAAAGAAATGAAACAATAAAATGCTACTTTCCTTTTTAAAAAATCTTCCAAGTCTTAACAGTTATCCGCTGACATCTCTGCTCAAAAAACAAGAAAGAAGAATGTTTAAAACCGTTTGGCTCCGCGATTTGGAGATCCCGTAGGAACACACTCTTGAGCTTCATTTTTTATATGGTTTATAATTCTGACATTTGAATGCCATTGACTTCCCCTGCTTCTCACTCCTTTACTGGTTAAAGGTTTCTGCAAGGTTCAACTTGATGTTTAAAAATTTTTAACCAAACACAGAAGGGGTCAAACAGTTCACTTAGCTCAATAACTACCTGGCATGGCTTACTATTAAAGGAATATACATTATTTATTTTTAATTAAAGAGAAAAAGTCAAAAAAGATTAAAGCAACAGAGAAATGATTTTGTATGTAAGAGAGAAGGCTACTAACAGCATAGGCTGTTTTTCAGGAGATGCTAGTGAGTAAAGGAAAGATTGTGTGACTCCGTTCAGCCACAGCTAACCCTAGAGAGACATGGGCTTGCTGTTAGCCCTGCATGTACAGAAGAGACTAGATGACAGCTTCAGTGTTTTTGTTTTCAACCTGGACGATGCCAGTGATTTTGATAGTCTTAAGACCGACCTGCACACTCATTCTAGTATTGCCTCCATTTCCTCCTACTTCCTACCACACTAGAGAATTATAAAGTGATGACAGAGGATGGATTTAAATAAACCAGGAATAGGGAAAAAAGGACCCAAATTCTTCAGAACTTAAAGAAAGAACTGAGAGCCAAAGGGATACTTGTCAGCCACCTCTTCTACCTTATAGGCATTCTGCTATGATTCTTGACCAATTAGTATATAAAAACAAGGTTACATTTAAGGTCCTGGGTGGATGAGTCTTACTTTGATAGAGGGTGCCACTGTGTTGTTCGCGGGGATAATAGATGTAACATAATTGATTTGAGGTTATATCCAAGAGTGGATTTGCACTCATTATATGCATGTGATGATCATCTCTCATAAGCCTTTCATGGTTATTCTCTAGGTGGTAAAGTTGGGATCATTGTATGATGCCCAGAACTGATGGATAAATTAGCCTTACCTCTTTAGCTCAATTTCAAGCTTAAGAAATCATCAGAAGCCGGGGATGTACTGTATGGTGACTAACATAATATAATAAAAAATCATTAAAAAAAAAGAATTCATGAGAAATTTCTATTATTCTAAGAAGTACTTTCTGACCCTACCTAGAAATCTTAAGTGGTATCTACATTTAAAATTATGACAATAATGATTATTTTACATTTATACAGTGTCATATAATGTATAATATAATGTATAATATATGTCTACTTTATCATTTAAAATTATGACAATAATGATTATTTTACATTTATACAGTGTCATATAATGTATATTATAATGTATAATATATGTCTACTTTATCATTTCCTATCTGTGTTACACAAAGTTGAATATTTCTTCATGATTTTCCTGTTAACTACTATAGAGCTGTGAACAAAACCAAGCATTATTTTTCTGACAGGGGAAAGAAGGCATAGAAAAATAGTAGTTGACTTGCTTCTGGTTACATAGACCAATAAGTCATTGATTCTGGTTACTGTCCTGATTTCATGACCCTAATGACCTCTCTGAGACCTCCAAAGTAGGCAGTTGTCATTTCATTATTCACTGTTTGGTAATCTTCTGACTAATATGTTGATTTAAATGTTTATTCAAATGGTGAGAGAAGATAGTTTCCATTCTTTACTTTTTCCTGATAGTTTCCATTCTTTATTTTTTCCTGATAAGGACGCTTTTCCACCCAGTGCTTTGTACTCTTGATGGAATCCTTAGCTTATTTAAAGAATTGGTGTCTCTATTGCTTGGAATGGTGGCCATTGGTGGGGTGTTGTTGGAATTACTGAGTAATGTCTAGGAATTAGAGTCCTCGTGTGAACATGGTGACAGAGATGAAAGATGAAATTGTTGTAAAAAGAAATAGGAATTTTCTCCCTGTAAATCTCTAAGTTTATACTAAAAGATTTCTTAATTATCGATAAGGACTAGCAAAGATCTATAAAGAACTTACCAAACTCAACACCCAAAAAACAAATAATCCAGTCAATAAATGGGCAGAAGATGAACAGACACTTCTCCAAAGACGACATACAAATGGCTAACAGACACATGAAAAAATGCTCCACAGCACTTGCCATCAGGGAAATATAAACCAAAACCACAATGAGATACCACCTTACACCAGTTAGATTGGCCAAAATTAAGACAAGGAACAACAAATGTTGGTGAGGATGTGGAGAGAGGGGAACCCTCTTACACTGTTGGTGGGAATGCAAGCTGGTACAGCCACTCTGGAAAACAGTATGGAGGTTCCTCAAAAGGTTAAAAATAGAGCTACCCTATGACCCAGCAATTGCACTACTGGGTATTTACCCCAAAGATATAAATGTAGTGAAAAGAGGGGGCACATGCACCCCAATGTTCATAGCAGCAATGTCCATAATAGCTAAACTGTGGAAGGAGCCGAGATGTTGTTCAACAGATGAATGAAGAAGATGTGGTTAATATATACAATTTAATATTACACAGCCATCAGAAAGGATGAATACCTACCATTTACATCAACATGGATGGAAATAGAGGGCATTATGCTAAGTGAAATAAGTCAAACAGAGAAAAACAATTATCATATTGTTTTCATATCATATCAAACCATATCATATGGTTTCACTCATATGTGGAATATAAGGAATAATGCAGAGGACCAAAGGGGAAGGGAGGGAAAACTGAATGGGAAGAAATCAGAGAGGGAGGCAAACCATGAGAGACTCTGAACTCCGGGAAACAAATTGAGGGTTGCAGAAGGAACGGTGATGGGGACATGACGTAACTGGGTGATGGGTATTAAGGAGGGCATGTGATATGATGAGCACTGGGTGTTATATGAAAATAATGAATCATTGAACACTGCATCAAAAACTAATGATATACTATATGTTGGCTAATTGAACTTAAAAAAATTATGGGCAAGGACTGTTATATGCATATTTCTTACATGAGGTTGATTACCTGCCCCGTTTTGAATTTCCATGAAAATCACTTTTTGTACTGTTTACCGAGAGAGGTCTCATTAATAGCTGCTGGATAAAACCAATTTTCAGTTTATTTGGTATCTAGAGCATTAAAACAGGACAGTAGGAAGTTATGATGTCAGGAGCTATTGGAAGGTTTGGGTTTATCTTTTTAAGTCCAGTGTTCTGTTATGTTTGTCTACAGTTTGTCTTCATTCCTAGATTTCAGATTGGTTGTGATTCAATGGAGGGTAGGTTTTCCGGCATTTCATTGATATAATTTCTCCTACAATTCATGTTTTAATGCTGGATAAATGAAATATTATTATGCTTTAAGAAACAATTCTTGTTGCTCATACTTATTTGAAATCACCCTATTAGTCAATCTTTTAACAAAAGTATCAAGTACTTTGAAATGTGAAGCTTTAGCTTATCAACTTTATTTGAGTTAACAAATTTGGAAAGTTGTTACTGTTTCCTTTTATTTTCATTACAAATTACAGATTTACTTTAGTGTCTGAAAATAGCTAATTATTTCAGTCCTGTCTTTTTAAAGATAATAAAGCTCAAAGGGATTAAGAGTCTTCTCAAAGTTAAATAACTAACTGATAGCAGACCTAGGGCTTAGCATATCCAATTACACAAGCATTGCTTTCTCAAGTACATTGTATATAGAGTGATTTCTTTTCAAACATGCACAAAAGAGTATTTCCCATATTCTCTGAATGTCTTCAGGGCAGGGAATATGTCTTGTTAAATTCTATACATTTAATGCACAAACTTGTATTGCTGTATGATGGATGATTGCTTAACATTCGTGGAATGAATGAATGAATACATGTTGAATATATATTTTGCCCTCCTGATACCTTTGAATTTTATTAATGAAAGTATGTTTTTTAGATTGTCAGTTTCTTGTAAGTTTTAATATATACCTCCTGGTATGATTCAGCAGTTCCTTCCTTAGGTATTTATTGAAAAGAAATGGAAACAAAGAAGTCCACAGAAAGACTTGCACATGAATGTTCATCATAGCTTTAATCATAATAGCCCCAAACTAAAAACAACCCAAATGTTTATCAACAGATGAACGAGTTGTACGTTCATATATTCTATATCTCCATTAAAGCAGTTGTTTCATGTTGTACACATTTGTTAAAACTCATTGAACAGTACATTTAAAAATTATGAGGTATTATTATATGCATATTGAATCTCAAAAAATTTGAATTAAAAATTAAAAAATGTAATTTTCTGTATCTGTTTTTAACAACTGTAAAATTACAGGGAGTAACTGATAACTATTAGTATCTTCTATTTATATCTTAATCTGCAGTTAAGTGTGTGAAATCTGTTAACCCAAACCAATGAAGATGAGATCTTTTGGAAATATTCTTTCCAACAAGCTTAGTTACAACTAATAAGCATATCAGCTAATATATATAAATGAGGTATCAGTATAATGTTTATTCTAAAATATTACTCATTAAATCATATCCATGGCACTCCTTCTAGTGTGTTCTTGCTTTGATGATGTGCTTTGTTGCTAAAAACAGGTAAGGATAGTTACTCTTTCCTTATCTAGGAGATTATTATCTGAAAACTGCAAAGCTTCCTGTGCCTATCTTTTTCAATGCAGGCCCATTATCTGTGTCACGGGTAGTGCCCCAAATTTCCCTACAAAGTAAATACAACACTTCACTTGGCTAATGATAATCTTTCAGGTTTGAAATTCAAGGAACAAGCTAATGATATATGTATTTTTTCTAAATTGTGTGAGAGATTGCCAGTTACTAAAACAAAACCCTAAATATTTTTATCTGTTTTAACAGAGCACTTAAGCTAGGAATTGACAACCCGAGTGAGAACCAGTGACTCCTTAGAGAAGTATTATATTGACAGCAAATGCCTCAAGAGAGGTCATGAGAGGACACATTTTTTCTTTATAATTTGAATATTAAAATTTAACTACATCCAGTTTGTCTTAGTAAAAAATTTAAGATTTTATTACTTATAAATATAATCAACCCTTTAAAAATAAAATCCACTTATTTCTTATTTCTATCATCATATCTCTGAATGATAAACTTTAAAACTTGATCACCTTCTTTGTAAACTAATGCTTTATTTTAATTGTTTGATTAAAAAAATCCCAACTATCCGTTTTGGATTTAAAGTCTACCCTTTTCCAAAAAATATGAAATTATCATGAAGCATTTTATTTGTTCTGAAAGGGTAATGAAGTTTTAATATGCAGATTGTATTTATAAATGGAAAAAGAGGAGGGGAAGGAGAAGGAAAAGAAGGAGAAGAGGAAGAAGGAGCAGAAGAAGAAGAAAGCTTTGAATTATTCAGGAACTCAGCAGGTTGGCAGGGCCTGAGAGCAGATTCAGGACATTATCTGTAATATATAGAACAGATTAAGCAATTTTCCTCAGTAATGCCTGGCTTTGCCTCCCGTGTGCAAATGGGTTTATTCTTGAAGCAAGGCCAATTGAAATCTTAAAACCAGTAGAATTCATCTTTTTCTCTACTTCAATTCCTTCCACTTCTGAGTGCCTGTGATATGCCCAACACTGCAAGAGACCCCAGGATACAACAGTGAACAAGACATGATTTCTAACCTCAGACCTCTAAAGAACTCATAACCTCTGTTGGAAAAAAGATACCAACATAAACAGAGCNAACAGTGAACAAGACATGATTTCTAACCTCAGACCTCTAAAGAACTCATAACCTCTGTTGGAAAAAAGATACTTACACAATCATCAATGTGTAAATATGATACCAACATAAACAGAGTTGCTTATGAGTGCAGGGAGGAAATATTCGTTTGAGGAAGATATCTTAGAGCCTTGAGAAGGTGAGAAGGTATTCATCCAGGCATTTCAGTCCATTTACTTAATCATTCAACATATAATGCTGAACCCCTGCTNTTATGAGTGCAGGGAGGAAATATTCGTTTGAGGAAGATATCTTAGAGCCTTGAGAAGGTGAGAAGGTATTCACCCAGGCATTTCAGTCCATTTACTTAATCATTCAACATATAATGCTGAACCCCTGCTCTGTGATGACTCCCATATATGGCACAGGAATTGCAATGGTGATCAAAGACCAGCATCATTCCTTCCTCCCAGGGTTTGCTATTACATAAATAACTGTGTAATTGTACACCATGGCAGATGCTACATATAAAAGGTTCAGGGTGTAATGAGAGTATATAGGCAACCTGACTCTGGGGGAACCTAGAGGGTGCAGATCAAGGAAGACTTTCTGAGGAAGTAACTCTGGTCCTGAGATCCAAAGATAAGTTAATTCAGGCAGTGACAAGGAATGGGGAAGAGTGCACCAGGCAGAGGGAGCAAGCTGTACAAAGACTGTGGCAGGAGGGTGTGTGGTGTATTTGCACAGTAGAAACAGTGTGGTGTGGCTGGAGAGCAGAGGATAGTTGAGAGGAAGGCAAGAGGCCAGACGTGGCTGTAGGGAATAGATCCCCCGGGGCCCTGTAAACCAGATTAGAAATGTTCAACCTTTTCTCAAGAGAGTAAGCAGAGAAAATACCTGGTTAGAGAGTTTTTAAAAATGCTTTTGCTTCGGTTTAGAGAGTAAGTTTCAGGAAGCCCTAGTCAGGAAGCTATAACAATATGTCTGCATGATAGAGTGTCGTAACCCGGGCTCGGTAAAGATAGAAATGAGGAATGGAAAGATTTCAATTTATAAAGTAAAATCCATAACATTTAGTGATGTATTGGCTATGGAGAAGGAGGGAGAGAGCCAAGGATGACTGTCAGGGCTCTGGCTTGAAGAATTGGATGGATGAGCATGCTGTTCAATAGCAAACAATGGGAGGAGGACAGACTGGGAAGGCGGTTAGGAGTTTGGCTTTAAACTGGTTGTTTAGGGTATCTCTGGAACATGCAAGTGAAAACACTGTGAACTGGATGTATCAACCTGAAACTGAGAAGCCTATTAGAGATTTATACGTAAAAGTCACAAAAATATGCTTGGTAACTGAAGACCATAGGAAGAGTGTACGCACAAGGAATGTACAGAATGAAAAGAGACAAGGACTAACGAATATGCTTTGAAGGGCATTTGACATTTAAGGATTGTTTTGCGAAAACTGGGTTGGCAAAGAAGAAAGAGAAGGAACAGCTAGAAAGAAAGAGGACATCCCAGGAGGATGTGATATAGAAGTTAAGGGAGGGGAGTGTTGAAACAAAGATGGAGTACTCAAATGGGTTTAGCATTGTAGAAACTCAAGTAAGATAAGAGCTAAAGTTGCCCACTGATTGAGATTACTTAGAAATGTCACAGGTGACCTGATGAAGAATTGTCACAGTAGGGTCATGGGATTGCAAGCTGAATAGGAGTGGTTTGATTAGTGAATGGAGATTGAAGAATTGGTAAAGTAAGTGTTAACTAATTTGGGCAAGGAAGCATTAGTGTAAATACGGAGTAAAGGAGAGCTTTCATAAATTGCTGAGATGAATTCGGGGCCATATTGCGATATTTAATTCACCAATAATACCTAATTACATTTTATGATGATTTTTAATTTATGAAATAGATTTACATGTTGTTTATACTCCTGTTATCTGTTCAATTTCAACTTTCTTCTGACATTTTGGTACCTTCTCTCTGTTCCTCTCAGTTCATACTTTCACTTGTCATACCATGACAAATTATTGCCATTGTGTTTGCCTAAGATTCTGTCCCTCCATTCCAGCTTAACTGGTCTTTTCTGCCTGGTTAGAATATTTGTCTGTATCTGATACCTTTTTATACCCTGTCTCAGTTTGACCTTCTTTTGGCTTGTTTTTCATGCCTTGATTGACTGAGCCCATCAGTCATGCATAATGACCTCCTGGTTTTCCAGGGTCTTCTGAGCTTTGCACAGGAGTCATATCAGCTGAGACATGTAAGTGCATGATTAGACTGTCATTAATGTTAGACATTCCACAGTAAGTGTTTAATAACTTTAAGTAAGCAATTGTTGCCTTCCAAAAAGTCAAGTATCTCTAAACATGGTAATGAGAATCATCACCTTAAAGCAGTTTCAGTTCCTGTTTTCATTTTTTTTCAAATTTTTATTACACAAAGATTGTCACATAAATGGATGTTTCTCTACTTTGTACACAATTATTCTTACTCTCCACAGA
>NC_048224.1:97438829-97453645 GCF_002007445.2 Ailuropoda melanoleuca
GATACCAACATAAACAGAGTTGCTTATGAGTGCAGGGAGGAAATATTCGTTTGAGGAAGATATCTTAGAGCCTTGAGAAGGTGAGAAGGTATTCACCCAGGCATTTCAGTCCATTTACTTAATCATTCAACATATAATGCTGAACCCCTGTGATGACTCCCATATATGGCACAGGAATTGCAATGGTGATCAAAGACCAGCATCATTCCTTCCTCCCAGGGTTTGCTATTACATAAATAACTGTGTAATTGTACACCATGGCAGATGCTACATATAAAAGGTTCAGGGTGTAATGAGAGTATATAGGCAACCTGACTCTGGGGGAACCTAGAGGGTGCAGATCAAGGAAGACTTTCTGAGGAAGTAACTCTGGTCCTGAGATCCAAAGATAAGTTAATTCAGGCAGTGACAAGGAATGGGGAAGAGTGCACCAGGCAGAGGGAGCAAGCTGTACAAAGACTGTGGCAGGAGGGTGTGTGGTGTATTTGCACAGTAGAAACAGTGTGGTGTGGCTGGAGAGCAGAGGATAGTTGAGAGGAACGCAAGAGGCCAGACATGGCTGTAGGGAATAGATCCCCCGGGGCCCTGTAAACCAGATTAGAAATGTTCAACCTTTTCTCAAGAGAGTAAGCAGAGAAAATACCTGGTTAGAGAGTTTTTAAAAATGCTTTTGCTTCGGTTTAGAGAGTAAGTTTCAGGAAGCCCTAGTCAGGAAGCTATAACAATATGTCTGCATGATAGAGTGTCGTAACCCGGGCTCGGTAAAGATAGAAATGAGGAATGGAAAGATTTCAATTTATAAAGTAAAATCCATAACATTTAGTGATGTATTGGCTATGGAGAAGGAGGGAGAGAGCCAAGGATGACTGTCAGGGCTCTGGCTTGAAGAATTGGATGGATGAGCATGCTGTTCAATAGCAAACAATGGGAGGAGGACAGACTGGGAAGGCGGTTAGGAGTTTGGCTTTAAACTGGTTGTTTAGGGTATCTCTGGAACATGCAAGTGAAAACACTGTGAACTGGATGTATCAACCTGAAACTGAGAAGCCTATTAGAGATTTATACGTAAAAGTCACAAAAATATGCTTGGTAACTGAAGACCATAGGAAGAGTGTACGCACAAGGAATGTACAGAATGAAAAGAGACAAGGACTAACGAATATGCTTTGAAGGGCATTTGACATTTAAGGATTGTTTTGCGAAAACTGGGTTGGCAAAGAAGAAAGAGAAGGAACAGCTAGAAAGAAAGAGGACATCCCAGGAGGATGTGATATAGAAGTTAAGGGAGGGGAGTGTTGAAACAAAGATGGAGTACTCAAATGGGTTTAGCATTGTAGAAACTCAAGTAAGATAAGAGCTAAAGTTGCCCACTGATTGAGATTACTTAGAAATGTCACAGGTGACCTGATGAAGAATTGTCACAGTAGGGTCATGGGATTGCAAGCTGAATAGGAGTGGTTTGATTAGTGAATGGAGATTGAAGAATTGGTAAAGTAAGTGTTAACTAATTTGGGCAAGGAAGCATTAGTGTAAATACGGAGTAAAGGAGAGCTTTCATAAATTGCTGAGATGAATTCGGGGCCATATTGCGATATTTAATTCACCAATAATACCTAATTACATTTTATGATGATTTTTAATTTATGAAATAGATTTACATGTTGTTTATACTCCTGTTATCTGTTCAATTTCAACTTTCTTCTGACATTTTGGTACCTTCTCTCTGTTCCTCTCAGTTCATACTTTCACTTGTCATACCATGACAAATTATTGCCATTGTGTTTGCCTAAGATTCTGTCCCTCCATTCCAGCTTAACTGGTCTTTTCTGCCTGGTTAGAATATTTGTCTGTATCTGATACCTTTTTATACCCTGTCTCAGTTTGACCTTCTTTTGGCTTGTTTTTCATGCCTTGATTGACTGAGCCCATCAGTCATGCATAATGACCTCCTGGTTTTCCAGGGTCTTCTGAGCTTTGCACAGGAGTCATACCAGCTGAGACATGTAAGTGCATGATTAGACTGTCATTAATGTTAGACATTCCACAGTAAGTGTTTAATAACTTTAAGTAAGTAATTGTTGCCTTCCAAAAAGTCAAGTATCTCTAAACATGGTAATGAGAATCATCACCTTAAAGCAGTTTCAGTTCCTGTTTTCATTTTTTTCAAATTTTTATTACACAAAGATTGTCACATAAATGGATGTTTCTCTACTTTGTACACAATTATTCTTACTCTCCACAGACAGTCTGCTTCTTAACTTTTCATCTGGTGATGGCAAGCACTAAAATCCTGATTTTAACAGAACAATAGTACAAACACCTCAGTGATTTAAGTTGAAAACAGTATTTTGGTACCTGGCTCTTGCACTCTGTTATCAGGAATGTACAAATGTCTTATTCAAAACTACAAAATAAATTGTCTGTAGGCATGGACAGTGACAGCAGTCAACCATTATATGTTGTCAACTGAAACCAGTAACTGATAGTTGTAGTGATTTTCTTAAACATCAGTCAGCTTTTTCTTCAGTCATTTCCTTCAGCTAACTTCTCTAAAATTATTGTTGAGGAGCTCTGCCTTGAGCTTCCTCTCACAGTTCATTAATAATGGTAAAGCACTATTCTAAGAATCAGAACATGCCACCTCCTGTACAACTCCCATTCCACCCATTCTGCCCATCTCTGGGTCCTTTTCTTCTTTAGGAATTTTGGGGACTGCAGCTTCTGCTGTAGTTAACAGAGAGGCCACTCCAGCAGCATCCAAGAAAGGAGTTTTTACAGCCTTACTTGGATCAGTGATTCCTTTTTCCACCATATTCACAAAATCTCCAACTATAGCATCATAACCAACTCCTGAGGAACTCTGCATAATTTTCTCCACTATCAGTGATCCTTCAACACCTGCATTCTTAGCAATGGTCATTGTAGGAATTTTGAGTGTTCTCTTAGTAATTTCTCTACTGATTTTTTGATCTTCTTTAGTTGGAGTTATTGAATCTAAGGTTGGAACACACCAAAGCAGGGTACACCCCCCCGCCTCCCAGAACACTGCCTTCTTCAACAGTAGCTTCTGTAGCATTGAGGGCATTTTTAACTCTTTTCATTCACTTTAACATCACTTGTCCCACCAAACTTCGGCACAGCTACTCCATCTGAGAGTTTTGCCAAAAGTTCTTTCAGCTTCTCCTTTTCATAATCACTAGTTGTGACATCTAACTGCTCAATGACTTCTTGAATGTTTTTCAACTTGAGCCTTGTCACCTTTTCCTTTTAAGAGCGTGGCATCATCTTTGGTCACAATGACCTCCAACTTTTCCTAAGTCATGAGGCCGAACATCTTCGAGATTTAGAGTCAATCCTTCTTCTCCAAACATTGCACCACCAGTAGCAAAAGTCATGTCTTTAAGCCCGTTCTTTCTGTTGTCATCAAAAGATGGAGCTTAGACTGCTACAGCCTAAAGAACAACTTCTAGCCTACTGGAAACGAATGTACTCAGAGCTTCTCCATCAACATCTTCAGCACTTATGACCAAGGGCTTACAGTGAGCATTGGCAATTTCAAGAGCAGATACAATGGGCTGGAAACTAGAAATTTTCTTTTCACTCAGTAGAACATAGGCATCTTGGAATTCACATTTCTGAACTTTTGATGTATTAATAAAGAGAAACATAACCTTGATCAAAATCCATGCCTTCAGTAACTTCTAATTCATCATTTAGTGTTTTTCCATCCTTTCATGTGATGACAGCCTTTCTTCCAAATTTCTTCATTACATCAGAAAGGATTTTGCCAATTTGTTTGTCACCATTTGCAGAAATCTTAGCACCCTGAGCAATTTCTTCAGGGGTCTTCACAGGTTTAGACTGCTCCTTAAGTTCAACAATTACAGCATCAACAGCGAACATCACACCTCTCCTGATTTCCATACTATTAGCACCTTTGCTAATCTTTTCAAACCCTCCCTTAGCAATAGAGCATGCCAAGACAGCAGTAATGGTGCCATCCCCAACCCCTTCATTTGTGTTACTGGCAACATCTTGAACAAGTTTGGCGCCAATATTTTTATATCTACCTTTTAAGTCAATTGACTTTGCAACAGTCACACCCATCTTTTGTACTTTGGGACTTCTCCAACTCTGTTCAATAATTGCTGCTCTTCCCTTTGGCCCTATAGTAAGGGCTACAGCATTGACTAAAAGGTCTACACCTTGAAGCATTAAGGTTCGGGCATCTGCACCAAATTTTACATCTTTGGCTTAGGCCTGAGTGAGATGAGGAGCCAGTGCCCCAGACACTGGCCTAATTTGACAAAGGGCTACAGGTAATCCAAACATTTCTGCAGGGCAGTGGTAGGGCATGCTGCGAATAAGGCAAGCCTTTGGAGGCCAATGAGCGTTCAGTTCCCTTTTTCAAATGAAAGCCAACTGTGCCTTCCTTCAGAAGTTGGCAGGAGGAAATAAAATTTTTATCAAGGGAGAAATAGGAGAAGGTTCAGAGACTTGACTCTGTCCCTTCTCTGATACCTCTGTATTCTTATTTATAAAATGAAGAAAATAATTTTTCCACATTGATTTTAAGAAGATTAATTGATATAAAATTAAACCATAATTAGTTAATTTTTATCTATAAGTTGAATGGAATTGGATATTTTGAGTTAGGTATGGCAATTCATATCATATCAATATTGTTTTCTTTGCTTTTAAAGCTTCTAACTGGACATCACAGGACTACTTTATTTACAATTTCTTTGCCAATCAGTTTATCTTCCCATATTATGCCACGTAAATGGCAAATAAGTGGCATAAGCAAATATAATGAAAGTGAGAACCTACTTACTTTTCCTGAAAGTGTTAGGTCATGTGATGGACATTCCTGGTAAGTAAAATAGAAAGAGATCTTGTTCTTCCTGAAACTCATGTAATAGTGCTGATCTTAAAATAGTCTGTGAAAACAATAGCTTGCTTATGTAGCAAGTTACTTAATATAAGACAGTATTACATATATAGTATCTCATCCTCAAAATGACCATTTGAGATTAATACGATTTTATTAATGTGTAGACAAAGACTCAGTTTGGTTATAAAATTTGCCTGAAATCACACTGTAAGTAGCAAGGTGAAAAGTAAAACCAAGTTTTCCTTTGTTCAATTTCTCTGGTCTGTGCAATGTTTTTTCACACAGCTGAGTAAAGAGCAGAGTCATAAGCATACGTTAGTCACCTGTGAATTAGTGAGGTATTCCTAATCTGGGAAATGGGAAGACATGCTCAGTTGTGATATGTGTGCAGACACCAGCTTGCAATTTTTTTTTTAACTCCAGGTGTGATTTAGCCAAATAGATTAAACTAATAGAGGCCTCACCATTTAATTCTCCTTCACTCTATTGTGCATAGAGTAATTTCCACATCACTGTTCTCAGATGATGCTAACATAGAACACCTGTGTTTGGCAAGTGGACCAGAGTGTTACAGTGCCAAAAAACAATAATGAGAGTCTCTTTCTAATTTTCAAGAAGGTTAATTTTCTTAGTTATATAGAAGTTATGTCTTATTTATGAGTTTGTGGATAATTAATTTTCCAGGTTTTCTTTTTACTTCAATGTTTCCTGAAAATTTTTGCTACAACTTATTTGCTAATGAATGTTAATGGATTGCAAAAACCAAATGAAAACAAATCAAAAAGGAACATTAATACTAACAATTTAGGAATGGTTGATTACTTCCAAAACTTTTTGTCTTTGATGGAGAAGATTGCTTGTGGTTGTGAGTTTATGTTGCATATTAATAACAGTTGAAGTTCCTATTGTGAAAATTATTCCTTATTCTTACTAAAATCTTTTTGTCATCTCATAGTGTTCCTCAAAGGATGTGATAGACTATAAAAAATTACAGTATTTCAGAAACTTTACCATTTCAGCCTTGGATCATAGTTTTTAAGGCATTAACGTATAATTATAATCTTACAACATTGTATCTCAGGGCAGTTGTTGTTTTAAGCTGGCTTTGAATGCCTTAGGGAAATGGTTTCAGTTGCTTCTATTATTTATTGTTGCTGCATAACAAATAGCCCCGAAATTTAGTTGCATAAAATGAAAGTCATTTTATTATTGTAGGGGTTTTAAGGGATTTGGGGGACTGATCCAAGGGATAACATATGATCACGAGGTGACAGTAGCCTATAAATGCTTTATTGGGCTGTTTTGACAGGTTTGCATGTGAGTAAATCCCTCAAAGCAAGAGTCTGTCCAGAGGCTTCTGCAGGGGTTTACTTGTCTAGGAGATCTGGGTAATGTTGATCACCAGCCTCAGAAAAGTCTTTGAGTCAGAAGGCTCTGAAGAACAGTGGCAGCTTGGAGTCTTTGAACCACTGGCTTATTTTATCTATGGCTGGCAGATGTTGGGTGAGGCTTCTCAGGATATGCAAAGCGGGCAGGCCTTAAATGCCCACAAATCTGCTTGTTTGAGCTATTTCTTTTTTTTTTTTTTTAAGATTTTATTTATCTATTTGACAGAGACAGAGACAGCCAGCGAGAGAGGGAACACAAGCAGGAAGAGTGGGAGAGGAAAAAGCAGGCTCATAGCAGAGAAGCCTGATGTGGGACTCAATCCCAGAACACCAGGATCACACCCTGAGCCGAAGGCAGACGCTCAGCCGCTGTGCCACCCAGGCACCCCTGTTTGAGCTATTTCTAACACAACAGGATGTGTAAAAATTTCTGTTAGGCATTGGAGGAATTTTGAGCTAACAGGGCAGTCTGCAGTGAAGAAAAAACAACATGGAGGCCAAATCACAGAGGCCTTCTTTTACATTCATTTTCATAACAATGATGCTTTCAATTGTGTGAGTTGGGTCAGAAATTAGATCAGAATATAGTGAGAATGGCTCAAGTCTTCTTGTTTTCTGAGGTCTTATGGGGATAACTGGGTCTCTGGTGGTTAGAGATGGTTGGATGAGTCAACTGGAGCCAGATACCTGGAGCTTCAGTTATGGCTGTTCGCCTGATTGCTGGACTCTTCCCTACATGATATGTCCTGGGACTGAAATGTCTAAGAAGGTGTCTTCACTGACATATCTGATGCTTGGATTTGGATGCTTTAAAAACTGAGGGCTAGCCAACCATCTCTCTCTCTCTCACTGTCTTTCTCTCTCTCTCTCTGATTCTTTCTCATTTTGGATTATTCATAGCATGGCGGCTTCAAGGTGATGTGCTTTGGGGTATAAGTGAGATTCAGTGGGGTGGGGTCCAGAGCCAATGTCCAAGAAAGAATTCCTGAGATGTCTTTGGTCCAAAAAGGTGGTTTTATTAACACACGGGGACAGGACCTGTGGGCAGAAAGAGTTGCTGCACTGGGGTTGTGAGGGGTGGCTGATTATTTACTTGGGAGTTGGTGGAGGTAAGGAAAAGAGAGGTTTCAAAAGGATTTTCATATGTTAAGGACTCACCAGATACTGGAGGTCTTACCATTATCGAGTTAAGGTTGTTTTTCCCTCTAGCAAGGCATTAACATTAAGACATTCGGGAGCTTCCTGGAGGAATATCACACACTCAGGAGAAGGTTGGGGAAGTTGCAGGGTGTCAGTTTGTGCTTTGTCCTCAGCTAGCCTTCTGTTCCCTCATCAAAGGTGGTTCGGCTTCTTACAGGGTGGGGCTGGCATCCCCCACAGCAAACACTTAGAGAGCTCTAGGTATAAGCTACAAGGTTTTTATGATGTAACCTTGGAGATAACACAGAGACACTTACACTGTCTTTGGTAGTTCAAAAGCAAATTGTGGTGTCAGCCCATACTCAAGTAGACTTCAATTTATATTTAAGGGAGTGAATAGTCCACTGGGGATTAGGGGATGATATTTGGAGATTACTACCACAAGATAAATTTCTTTTTGTTACAATTAACATTTTCTTTAAATATAATACTTTGTTTTTCCTTTTAAAAAATTAGTTGGTTAATATATGGTTTTCTAACTCTAATAATGTACATGGGAAAATATTTAATCTTTACTAAGACCCCCCTATTTTTCATGAGCTAGATTGAAAATTTAGTTTGATCTGAAATTGAATCAGATACATGCGTATCATCAACATAAATGTAGAGGTAAATAAAGGTATAGTTAAGGAAAAAAATCAATATTCAAATAGTTTTAATTAAGGGTTTTCTTAATTTTCACTTCTATATTGTGCAATGACCACAATCACCTTCAAAGAACAGGGAAGACATAATGTACTGTGCTAATAACCAGAATGTCCCAGAGGTATCCCTATTTATATTGGAAATTGTGCTGCTGGCTGACTGAAAATAAAATAGGATTAGCGAAATTATGAATTCTTTAGAATGGAAATTATTTGGAATTGAGTATTGAGTGTTCATTATTGTATTTGGTATTATTCATTCATTTTAGATATTCCAATTACTTTCTCTTTTGATTTTCATATTTCTGTGGAGATTGTATTAAGTGAAAAACTATTAAATAGAAGAACATTAATATCAAGATTTATTAGAACTCCTAAAAATTCTCTTTCATCTTGATATGCATGGAAATGCTTACCACAGGCACACAAAAGGACATAACCAAGTGGCTATCACAAAGTAGAAGTAAATCCAAACTAGTTATAGAAAAATGAATGAGGAATGCCTGGGTGGCTCATCGGTTGAGCTTCTGCCTTCAGTTTGGGTCATGATCTCAGGGTCCTGGGCTCAAGTCTCGCATCAGGCTTCTTGCTCAGTGAAGAGCCTGCTTCTCTCTCTGCCTGCTCCCCCTGCTTGTGTTTTCTCTCTGGCAAATAACTAAATAAAATCTTTAAAAATAAAAAAAAAATTTAAAAAAACAAAAATGAAATGAGAGGGCGCCTGGGTGGCTCAGTCAGTTAATCGTCTACCTTTGGCTCAGGTCATGATCCCAGGGTCCTGGGATTGAGTCCCGGCGGAGTCTGCTTCTACCACTTGTTCTCTCAATCTCTCTCTCTCTTTGTCAAATAAATAAATAAAATTTAAAAAAAAAGAAAAGAAAAATGAAACGAGAAATTGTGACCATTATGTTTAAATAAACAAACTCTAACCTGCCTTCTAGATACATATAAATCAATTTCTCATGTGTTGTACCATGAAAATATACTAGACAGTTATTAAAACTTAAAAAAATAGCATTCAAAATAAAACAGGGTGTGCAGTATTGAGTATTCAGGCACATATGAAGAGATATGGCATGATATCTCGAAAAAGAAAGTAGAGTTTAGTTAAGAATTAATTTTACCTTGCAAAATGATCAATAATATTTTCTTCTTAACTATTCTCTTGCTGATTTTGGCAAATGTGATTAAGAATAATCTGTATGAGAAGTAGAATTTAGTGCTGTCTCCCAGAATAACGGGTGAATCCAAAAAAGACCCTATTCCATCATATTTAGTTGTGAGGAGATGTGCAGCTGAATCTAAAAATGCCAACTTTCATGAATGTATGTATTTAACAAATTACCTATGACATGGATTTTGGCCAGGATTATCCAAGAGTACATGAGAGGGTGTGGATGTGCATGTATGGGTGTATGTATTGTCTTAGAAAACATAATGAACAAAATAAATATTGAAAGGAATAGAATGAAATTACCTGAGAAGAAGCTGTATTATGGAAAAAACTTAGAATGAATGATCAAGGTTTGAGTATGTGCTTTACCACATCCATGTGTTCTTGGATATGGTAATTCCAACTTTTTTTTGTTTGTATTTAAATTCCAGGTAGTTAACACAGTGTAATATTAGTTTCAGGTATATCATATAGTGATTCAACACTTCCATACAACACCCGGTACTCATCACAAGTGTGCCCCTTAATCCCTATCACCTGTTTAGCCCATCACCACCACCCCCACATCCCCTCTGGTAACTATCGGCTTGTTCTCTATAGTTAAGAGTCCATTTCTTAGTTTGCCTATTTTTTCCCCCTTTACTCATTTATTTCTTAAATTCCACATATGAATGAAATCATATGGTATTTGTCTTTCTCTGACTTATTCTGCTTAGCATAATACTTTCTAGTTTCGTCCATGTCATTGTAAATGCCAAGATTTCATTCTTTTTATGGCTGAATATATATATACTCAATCACATCATCTTTATCCATTCATCAGTCAATGGACAGTTGGGCTGTTTCCATAATTTGGGTATTGTGGATAATGCTGTTATAAACCTCGGGGTGCCTGTATCCCTTTGAATTAGAATTTTTGTGTCCTCAGGTAAAATAGCTAAAACTGCCCCAACTTTTAGTTTCTGTATCTCTAAAATGGGAATAACAATCCATTACAGAGTTGTGATGAAGATTCAATGAATAAGGAAAGAGAAAATTCTTTAAAAATTCTGGAGTTTTAATCAAAATTTTGGAATGGAATTCAATTTAAACTTTCACCCACTGTATAGAACAGTAGTGATGTTTATACCAGAAACTGCTGAGAAACTGAGCTTGCATTAGTATGTTAACGCAAGAAACATCATGTATCAGTCAATTTTCTTGTTGCTGAGAGTTTGTAAGGCTGGTTTCTATTAGGAGAACACTATTTCATGGCTGAGGGAAAAGCCTTTATTTTCTATATGTATATAGCTGTTATCTTAATAAAGTTGTTATTGCATTGGGTTATTTGCACTAATTCAGGTTGCCTAGAATTTCCATTATGTAAATTTAGTCCCTACATGAAATACTTTGTTTGGCAATTGCTTTCTCAATTTAGAAGTTTGTCTCACTTTAATACCCCTCCCCAAGCTTCAAATTTTTTTTCTTTTATTAACTTTACACACTTGCAGTTCGTTACTTATACAACTGCTGGGATTAGAATGACATATATGGGTGACTCAGCTGTTCTTTTGATCTGGACAAGAGATAATATCATTTAATTCCTAGCAACTTGGCAAATTTATTAAAGCTCAGTTTATGAAATTACTTGGTTAATATACCTGTGCAAAAAAACAATCCAGTAAGTTAATATTGAGCTCCAAGTCTGGAAAATTCTTTTCTCTTAGACAAAAGAGAAAGAAAGATTATGATGTGATTTGTTCATCCCAAGAGCAAGGAGATGCATTATCTTCTAAACCTGCTCCCAATGAATCTCTAATTGCTTTATTTTCTTATGGAATATGGGTTAGCAAAAATGATCCGCATGCACTTCTAGATGAAGGAAGGTAAAATGAAAAAGAATCGCAGAATTTTTCGAGAGAACTTTAGAAATCCAGTATTTTTCAGGATTATTTGAAGCATCAGAAACCTCTCCTCCAAAGAAATCATGTATTGGAGAGCTGGAAAATGGAGGTGCTCTATCAGTGCATCTTGAACTTTAATTAAATCACCTAAGAGTCTTGTTAAAATGTTGATTGTGGTCTGGAGCAGGCCCAAGATCCTGCCTCGCTAACCAGCTCCCAGGGGTCGCGGCTGCTGCAGGTCCACAGACAGCAGTAGTTGATTGGTTCTAAATTTAGCTGAACGTTGGACACATCAGGGGATCTTTAGAAATACTGATGCCACATCCCTCCCCTCTCCCACCTGGGATTCTGATTTAATTGATATGGATGTATCCTGGGTATTAGGATTTTAAAAGCCCCTGGGACTATTCTAATGTGCAGCCAAGTTTGAGAACAACTGCTCTAGTAAAAAATGTGCATGTGAGTGTGTATGTATATGTGTGTTGGGAGGAATGGGTGTTAACAGATCTTATTTATCCTTCCTGGTATCTCTCCTACACCATGATAAAAATACACTTAAAATCAGACTGTGACTAAAGCTATTCAGAACTTTTTAATATAAATAAGTACGTTTGAAAATGTACTGTGAGTAGAATTTTTGTTCTGTATTTCATTTGATTTAATAATACACCATAGGTGAGCAAACACAGAATAACACCACCATTTTTAATGATTGTGAAATATGAATGTTCTATGGTTTGTTTTACTAATCCTATAATATTAGG
The DNA here is from genome assembly GCF_002007445.2 of Ailuropoda melanoleuca. NCBI lineage: Eukaryota > Metazoa > Chordata > Mammalia > Carnivora > Ursidae > Ailuropoda > Ailuropoda melanoleuca. The sequence continues at coordinate 97,450,774 of NC_048224.1, forward strand.
CATTTAGGATAGTTTTTTATTATTAATGAATAGGGTGATGAATATTATTCATCAAATATTTTTGCACACAAATATTTTATTTCCTTAGAATAGTAGAGTACCAAGGTTAGGCAGTGGAGGCAGTTCAGCTTGGTGGGGAGGAGTATTTAAATCACTGATATTGTTTCAAATTGCCTGTGCATGGTGATAATAAAAGCAAACTGGCTTTTAGTCAGCTTTATTATTGTTATAAATTCTCTATACACAATGCCCCTCCTATTGCCAGCACCCTGGGCATACTGTTCCCACCACCATGCCTTTGGAATGAGTTCTAAGCCAGTGCCTCATAATTAATTTTCACAATCACTGTGTGGAAAGATATGAGCTTTCCTAGGGTTATAGATATATATCTCTCTATTTTATGCAGAAGGTCATACAGTATCTCCAATAGCAAAATCTAAATATACATACAGGAATGTTTATTTCAAACACTGAGTATTAGTACATTTAATATTTGACAGTTTTGCAAAATTTCTATATATTTTTCTGCTAGAGAGACTAAATACTTGTCATGTCTGGTAACCATTTGTATTTCTTCTTTTGTGATTGGTTGCCTAGTTATGTCCTTTGACTGTTTTTCTAATTGTATTTATATTTTATCGATATGGAAAAACAAGTTAGCAAAGCAGTCATTTGTTTTCCATAATATGTAAGTAATTTCCTCAAGTTTGTTTTTGTCATCTTAATCTGTTTTGAGGTGATTTTTTTTTCTTTTTTTTTTTTTAAGGTGTGGAAGTTTGCGTTTTTATGTAGTTGTATCCATTGATTTTTTCTTCTGGTTTCTTCAGAGGTCTTAAGACCTCTCCCACACCAAGTATATGTAAGTAGCCACCTAGGTTTTTATACAGAATTCTTAATGTTTATATTTTCCTTTAGCTCTTTAATTTATCGGAAATAATTTTGTTGATTAGAATTACATAAGGAGGTAATTTATTATTTTGTTCCCAAATGTTTAGTTGACAAAATAACCATTTACTGTTTTGTTCATCTATTACCCAATTATTTGGTATTATACTTTATTACCTCACACATTAAAATATACTTATATATGTTCCTGAATTATCTGTTCTGTTTTCATCAATTTCTTGCACTAGTATTATGTTTCCATTATTTTAACTTTTTAAAATACCCTTTAATATTTAGCAACAAAATTCTTCTTTTTCAGATAATCTGTTTTCCTGTGATCATTTTTTCAGAAAAATGTGGAATACTTTTTTTCAGTTTAAATAATAGTATTTTGTAACTTTTATTTATAATCACTACATTTATAAATTAATTTGTGGGCATTGGCAACTATATAGCAGAAGTCTTTCCATCCAGTAACATTTCATACATTTCATTTATTTAAGAATTATTTTCTGATATTCAGGAGAATCAATTTTGTCTTTTTTACATTTATGCTTATGTATTCTTAATTTTATATATGTATGATCATATTTATATATATATGTGGATTTGATATTTGTGTGTGTGTGTGTGTGAGGTGTTGCTATCTGGTCTATGATAGGCTTCTAAAAAATATCAGGAAACTACTCCATCCTTTTTTTCATTTCTCTAGAGCTATACTAATAGCCTAGTCCCAAACCCTATATAAGACAGAGAAAAATAAAAATCAAGTGATTTTAAGAACAAAATATATGCATGCCATAGGGATGAGTAATTTGAAATCCAGAGAGACTATCTTGCTTAAAATCATACATTAGTAAGTATCAAAACTAGGAATAGGGATTCTGGCTGACTCCATTGGAAGAGCACGCAACTCTTGATCCTGTGGGTTGTGAGTTTGAGCCCCACATTGGGTGTAAAGATAACTCAAATAAGCAAAACTTTAAAAAAACAACTAGGAATAGAATTAAATTCAATGGGCTGAACCATACTAACTGCAAAGAACTTGTAATCTAGTTGAGAATATAAAATGAACACAAATGAAAAATTTAGGCAAAAACCTAAGACAGTGCATGGTGAAAGATAACCAGATAGAATAGAAATTCAGCATTATTGAACTTAGAAATATATATCAATATATTAGTTATAATTTACTAAGTAAATGTATTTGTCCAGAGTTCATTACAATGGTAAGCAGAACCAGGAAGATGTGCTTGGTTAGTTCAGTTTTGTGACAGAATGCCAAGGTCAATTTTTATCAACAAAGAAGTGAAACAGAACTGTCTAATAGTCCAGTTTAATGCACTCATTTTATTTAGCTATGCTTGGGAATACAAATAGAAACCTGCAACTGATTTCCTGGAAACTCTTCCAGCTCAGCAATATGTGAACAATATCAAAGGACCTTGAAACAAGTATTCAATAACTTTGTATTAAAGAAAGATAATTTCACCGTACTTTTTTTTTTAGTCTTTATTTCTCTGCACGTACTCAGATTCACACCACTGCCCGCCACCACCATCACACACACCCACAAATTGCACAGGATCATTAAATATTGAGTTTTGTAACCTGCTTTTTATTTTCATAACATTCATGTTTTTTCTTACTTTCTATATCTTTGCTTCCATAGCTTTTTGTTTATTTTCACCTTTTTTAAATAGAATTATATAAAATTATTTTAAAAATTCTAGGATATTGATTTTACTTGTTTGGAAGACTTAAACTCTCGATTTTAGTACTAATAATTTTATTCAAGAATAGAAATAAATTTTTCTAAAATAATGAATAGGAAGAGTGTCTACATTTTCCAGGTCCACATTTTCCCTCTACCAAGGCAGGTGGAAAAAAATACATGAAACAACTATTTTTAGAAATTAAACCAAAGTCACAAAAAAAAGGAAGGAAGAAAAAGAAAGAGAAGGGAAGGAAGAAGGAAGGAAGGAAG
>NC_048224.1:97453672-97456063 GCF_002007445.2 Ailuropoda melanoleuca
AAAAAAAAAAAAAAAAAAAAAGAATAGAAATAAATTTTTTTCTAAAATAATGAATAGGAAGAGTGTCTACATTTTCCAGGTCCACATTTTCCCTCTACCAAAATCAACAAGGCAGGTGGAAAAAAATACATGAAACAACTATTTTTAGAAATTAAACCAAAGTCACAAAAAAAAGGAAGGAAGAAAAAGAAAGAGAAGGGAAGGAAGAAGGAAGGAAGGAAGGAAGAAAGGAAGGAAGGAAGGAAGGAAGGAAGGGGAGGGAAGAAGGAAGGAAGGGAGGAAGGGAGAGAAAGAAAACAAAAATCAACATAGGATTCCTGAGGAAAGGAAAATAAATGATATAAGTCCCATGGTCTTCTTAGGAAAGGAATCCTGAAAGGAACCTAGCTGGGTTGAGGGAATGGCTATCAAAGTCTGGGGAGGCCAAAGTGGCTAAAATTTGGGTCAGAATATTTGAAAGGAGAGAGCTACATGGAGAAAGAGCTCTAGAAATCCATGGAGGGTTCTTATATTTTAGGCTCTATACCAGTCTATACATGAATAGGATGAAACTTGCACAGCCAGTGAAAAGTCTATGGGAAAGAAAAAGTTACCAGGGAATTATAAGTCCAATTCCTAAAGTTTACTCAGGGCTATTTGCTGAGTTTCTTTGAGTTAGAGTGAAGAGATCATGAAGAAAACAGGAGACATGCAATGGAGATTCCAGAAGTACCATCCCTTAGTAGTGGGGCTAAAATAACATTGTAGGAAAGACTACTTAAAACTCATCTCTTAAAAGAAAAAATATCAAGATTTTAAATGATTAAACTGACTCATAAGTAACTTAATTGCCTACCAGATGAATTCAAATACTCAATAAAACTACAGCCATTTGTGGCACTCAAAATGTAAAATTTTAAATGTTTGCAATCCATTAAAAATTATAAATATATAAAAGAGGCAGGGATTTGTGATCCATAACCAGTAGAAAAATCAGTTAATAGAAACAGAAATGACAGAGATGGTAAAATTAGCAAAGACATTAAGTGAGCTATTAAAATATGCTCAGTATGCTCAGAATTTATAGAAAAATATGAACCAAAAGGAGATTCTAAAAATGAAAACATTAAATTTCTGAAATGTAAATTGTAGTGGTCGGTTTAAGAACTGACCAAAGATTGAAGAATTAAATATTAGAACAATATAAGAATAAAATGTTAGTGAACTTGCATAAATAGTAACAGAATTATACAAAATGAAGCACAGAGAAAAATAAAGATTCAGTGAACTATGGGAGTATATCAAACACTTTAATGTATGAATAATTGGAGTCCCAAGGAGAGAGAGTGCAGGAAAAAAATATTTGAAAAACAGTGGTTGAATTTTTTCCAAATTTGAGAAAATTGGAAGCTCATAGATCCACATGTTTAATGAAACTGAAGCAGGATATCACACCATGTACATTATTATCAAATTTCTGAAAACCTAAGAAACCTAGGAAAAACAGAAAATCTTAATACTACCTACATAGATGCAAAAATAAGCACTATAGACTTCTCATCAGAAACTGAGAGCCAAAAGACGAAAGAGTGACAACTTTAAAATGCTGTATGGTAATAAAGGAAAATCTGTCAATTCTGCATTCTATACCAGCAAAATTATCTTTCAAAAATTAAAGTGAAAATAAAGATATTTTTTCAGACAAAAAAAATATGACAGAAGGAAAATGATTTTAGATCTAAGCCAAGAAATGAAAAGTATTGAAAATGGTAAATATGTGTAATTAAAAGAATTGTTTCATCCTTTAATTTTATTAAAAGGTCCTTGACCGTTTTTTTAAAGATTTATTTATTTGTCTCTTAGAGAGAGAGAGACAGAGACCAGGGGGAGGGGCAGAGGAAGAGGGAAAGAGAGAATCCTCAAGCAGATTCCCTACTGAGTGTGTGGAGTCTGGTGCAGGGCTTCATCCCAGGACATTGAGATCATGACCTGAGCTGAAACCAAGAGTCAGTTGGTCACTTAACTAGCTGAGCCATCCAGGCGCCCCAAAAGGTGTTTGATCATTTAAAGCAAAAATGAAACAATGTATTAGGGAGTTTCTAACATGTGCCAAAACAAAACAAAGGCACAAAAGATGGAAAGAGGGATATATGCATTTCTTATGCTATCAATAAATTGGTATAACATAATTGGAAGTAGACTGTGGTCATTAAAAATGGATATTATAAACCCTAGAAAAATCAACAGGAAATAAAAGAGACATAGCTACTAAGCCATAAGTGTATATAACATAAAGTCATTAAAACTTTGCAATTTAAAAAATCCAAGGAACAGAAAAAAGAAATAAATACCACAGAAATCATTAGGATGCAAAGACCAAGGTGATAGATTTAAATCAATCATATCAATAGT
>NC_048224.1:97456163-97457791 GCF_002007445.2 Ailuropoda melanoleuca
ACATCCAGTAATACCCTGGAAACTTACAGAGGCCAAAGATCTTAATCAAGAAAATTCTTTCAGGCAAGAACAGTGTTATTTTTTATCTCTCAATCTCTCACAACACCTGGAATGGTATTGTGTACATAGTGACAACTCAATAATATCTGTTAAATTGAATTGTTTTTGCATCATTATATGTGTTTTATTAATGCCATCTCTGAATCCATCAATTTTGGAAACTCACTATTGGAACTTCTAATGTTTTAAGAATTAAAAAGCCAAAGAGTGTGTGTCATCAACACCACTAAGCTGTCAGTAGCCTTAAGAACTTCAGATATTAGAATTTCTAGAAATGTTCTGTCAGCTATATGTGTGCCAAAAATGATTTAAAATATACACAAGCAAAAATCAACTATGTGATCGTGAAGGCTCACCACTGAAGTTACCATGACTTATTCTCACCTTTCTGGGAAGAGGACGTAAATGAAAGTGGTTGCAGAGAGTTAATCAATAGTTTCTTACCCATGATCTGAAAGGAGGCAGCTATTTGAAATGGACTTGGTTCATTTATCTTCTGGTTTCAGTTACTCCAGTGAAAAATGATGAGTTATTTTGAGTGTTCTTTAAGTACAAGTTCATGTAGTTCTGTCCGTTGGGGAGCACGGAGCAGTTGGATAGGGTTAGTAAGGGGGAGAAGAGAAAGAAACTCAAATTTGAGATCAAGTTTTTGGTAAATGTTACTCGTTTTGCTGAGGAGTGGCAAAGCTTATCTGTGGTTCTTCAGTTTAATTTACTTTATTTCCTGAATTAAATTCTTCTCCAATTTCGAAACTAATTTTTCTCCTCTGTCGTTCAGCTAAATAGATCTCTGGTCTTTCCCTCAACATTCACTGGACCTCTAATCTGTTCAGTCTCGACTTCTTTTGTTTGTTTCTAGGTTCTGAATTTCTTGAAGGCAGAGATCATGGTGTTTTGCCACCCTCCCCAGAGCCACTTCCAGTGTCTGATATATAGTATGTGTTCATTAACTGTTGAATGAATGAATGAATGAATGAATGAATGAATGATTAGGATTAAACAACACTATTAGTAGATTTCTTAGGTAAGCCCCATCTTGGAGATCTTCTTTTCATCTTTAAATCTGGCTTTCACCTTTGTTGGTCTGTCCTTAAAATAGTTAGATTTTTAAATATATTTTGCAGGCCTAGAGTTGGGAGTATTAATAGCAGCTATTCTGCTTTGCTGTATAAATCTTAAGCGTAACAAAAACTATTTTTTCAATATCTACTTTATAGCAATCACAAACAAGTAGTTATAATTAAATAAAATTTGTAATACATGCAATTTTTGCATTTGAATTTTGTCTATATTATAAATTACTATCAAAGGTAGCTTTCTAGAACTTGAAACATCTTTCTCGCATTCACAACTCTTGCACTGATAGAACAAAAACAATCTTGTATAAACCAAACTCTTCAGGCAATTATAATGTATTAAGCTCTTAGTAAGCCCATTTATAAATTCTTTAAAACAGGATTTTAAGCACAGATTTACAAATCTCTGATTGTATTGAAGAAGAAATAATTTTTTGACAATCATGGAGAGATTAGCTTAAAAAAGGTCTTAACTATTTCAGAGGTTTTGCA
>NC_048224.1:97458211-97470213 GCF_002007445.2 Ailuropoda melanoleuca
AATAAAATTTTAATTATGAGGGAAGAAAACAATTTTTATTAATACTATGTGCTGGATACTGTGTTAGAAATGTTCAAATATATTTTCCTTCTGTTGTTTATAGCAACTATAATATAGGGGTAAATGCACCTTCTCAGGACTAGATGAGGCACAGAGAGATTTGTAACTTCCCTCTACAGTTAATAACCTTAGAGAAGTATTCACTCCTCTTTCATCTTGCTCCAAAAAATGCATGTTTTCCTTATACAACTTTGTTTACATAACCTCAGAAATTATGCAGAAGAGGTTGATAAGCTCTTGCATGGTTTTAACCAAAGATCATAAACAATTGCATTAAAGATTTAGGAAATTTCCTAAGCAGTAGCCTTTTAAACATTAGGTGCTAAAGTGGTTGTGGAGGGGCGCCTGGGTGGCTCAGTCCGTTAACCATGGGTCTCTTGATTTCAGCTCAGGTCATGAGCTGGGATTGAGCTCTGCATTGGGCTCTGTGCTCAGCATGGATTCTGCTTGTCCCTCTCCCTCTGCTCCTCTCTCTCCCCTCACTCTCTCTGTCATAAATAATAAATAAATAAAATATTAATAAAAGAGAGAAAGAGAGAGAGATTGTGAAGTCTCTTCTCTGAGGATCTTTGCAACTTAAGTGAAATGTCCTGTCCTTTATGTTTGCATTGCCTACTAAGAGGAAGGCATGAGCTTTGAGAATTTGTAATAATGCTGTGCTTCCCCACCTTTATTCATAGTCTCCTCCTTTGCTTCTTATCACAAGAATCTGCTTGTGAGCAAGCTGGCCTAGATGTATAGACTACAATCGTGAGGCTGTTTCTCTGTGCATAAAGCCGGTGTAGAGGGGTTATCCTCACAGCATAGGCTGCACTAGAACCACACAGCACCTACCTGAGATCAGAATAATTCTTATTCTCAGTCACTAAAATTTTATTTCATCCTTTTTAAGACAACATAGCTCTGCATTCCCATTCAAGGTAACTGAAATCACAATAGTTACTGTGAGAAGCACCATTTGAGTTTAGCTTATTTCTTAATGGCAACTTNAGGAGCCTGATGTGGGGCTCGATCCCATAACGCCGGGATCACGCCCTGAGCCGAAGGCAGACGCTTAACCGCTGTGCCACCCAGGCGCCCCAATTTATTCTCAGTCACTAAAATTTTATTTCATCCTTTTTAAGACAACATAGCTCTGCATTCCCATTCAAGGTAACTGAAATCACAATAGTTACTGTGAGAAGCACCATTTGAGTTTAGCTTATTTCTTAATGGCAACTTCTCAGCTGATAAGCTTTTCAGTAAGCACGTTGAAGTTAAGGTACCTTAATTAAGGTAGCAGATAGTCACTAGAGTTGTAGCTGAACATAGAGTATTAGTTCAGTCATACTTGCTTCCCTTAAATGTGAATACTACACAAAAGCTACTTTTGAAGGTTGAAATTACATTAGGAAGTATAATCAGCAGGTGTCTTATTTTAGCCCATTACCCTCGATTAAATAGTAGTTATCTGTACTGTGACATGAGACTTATAACATTTTTAGCAAAATTGGAAACATATTGAATGAGTTGAACAAATTTGATGAGTTGAAGGTGATTAGTAACTTCTCAGACAGGTCTATTCAAATACTCAAATAGCATTGAGAATGAGAAACACTCCTTCCTAGGAGATATAATACATTTTATAATGTTCTGGAATTCCGTGGCCTGCAGATTAGCAGTCCATAATTTCCAGACAGGAGTTAAGTGATGTACATTTGGTATGGCCTGTCATCTGCTAATTAATACCTCAGTATCCTTTTCTTTTGCCAGTATGGGAAGGTATATCTCATTATGCTCTCATTAGCTCCAGTTCTGACTTCACGATATATTTTATGGAGCAAAGCCTCTAGCAGTATAACATGTCATTTTAATTTGAAAAATGTGTTGGCCTTACTTGGTGTATACAAACTATATTATTGGAAACAGTAAAAAATGTATATCTGTGAGGTTTAAAAAATATAAAATCAGTTTACCTTCATCCCTACTATTTAATTAATAGTAAAATAGTTGATACTGGCTGAGATAGCCTTAAAGAAGTCCCCTCAGCTTGACTAAACTTTAGACAGGTTTCTTTCTGATCCCCCACTTATTAGAACATTTACTTTGGAAAACTGATTAGAACATTTACTTTGGAAAAATTCTTTCTCTGCCTCTTTGAGATGTAAATCTTCTACAACCCAGGAATGCCTTTCTCAAGGACCTGGAAATGTAATCACCAGGAGAGAGAGTGCCCCTGTCTTCTATTCTCTGTGGAAAGGTAGGAGCCTAACTCAATAAGTGCCAATCAATAAAAACAGATGGCATAATCACATGTGACTTCTCATGTCCTCTCGTATTTTTCACCAGCTCAGCCCAGTACTTAAAAACACCTCTGCCTTTTGTTTCAGTGGAGTTGCAGTCAGTCTCTCTCTTCTATTGCAATAGTCTCTTTCCTCTGTTGCAATAATCTTTAATAAAATCTCCCTTGCTTTTTTAACTGGTCTGGTGCAATTTTTCTTTTATAATATATACTACAAATAAAGCCCTTAGGAAGTATCAGGCATATTTCTAAGTGCTTTCATACGTTAATTAATTTAAATTTATGAAAACCCTGTGAGATAGGCACCATTATCATTATCTCCATTTCATCTCATCACATTGAGGTGAAGTAACTTTCTCAAGGGACGGGAGGAAGGAAACAATGACTTATTTTGTTCCTCACTTAGTCTTAGCCCCCAGAGACAGTCAATCCTAAAGACCATTCATTCTTTTCCCTTTCAACTAACACCAAGTATGAATTTTTTGCAGATTGTGTCATTCATTAATTTGCTCAAATTGATTTATACTGTGTACCAGGTCTGGGATGAAATATCAGAGAAGACAGACATATTTCCTTATCTCATAGAACTTAGTCAATAAGAATATGGCTGAGGAAGCAGACAATTTGAGTGCCTTTTGATAAGGTTTTAAGTGCAGCTCTGCAGCATATAGACTGGGCACCAACATATACTTAGTGAGTCTAGAAGATCCTTCTGGGGGAAGTGACCCCTAAGCTGAGAACTAAATAAAAGTAGAATGAGATAGGGTGAGTATTCTAGGCTGAGAAAACGTCATATGCAAAGAAAATATCACACTCAGTGCTTAGTGGCAGGAGAGAATCAGGACATGAAGGGAATTAAAACAATTATGTATTACTAAAACCAAGATTATACCTGAAAAGAACTGAGGATGGTGGCAAAGGAGAGAGTAAAGATATAGTGGTAAGTGAAGGTACTTTTATGACAGAAAAGGTAAGGTCACCTATAGTAGGAATTTGGGGCTTGATTATTAGAGCAATAGGGAGCAATTCAAACAAATTTATGTAGGGAAATGAAGACCATATTTGTGATTTTTGAAAACTCTCTCTGTGTGTAAGTATAGATAAATGAAATATATATATATATATATATATAAAATTTATATATGTAGGATAAAATTTAGACACAGATTGCATAATAGCTGAATTCTATATTTTATTTAAGAAAAGAACTTTCAAATAGAAAAAGATCTATTTTAAATGAATCTTTTAAAATTTTGTTGTACACATTGGCTATATCTTTGCAAAGAATATTAGGCGTAAGATTACAGAGTCATATTGTTAAATAATGCCTGGAAAAATGTGCATCCAGTCACTGGCTCAAATCATTCCTAGTATATACAATTGCCTATTACCATTTGCAATTCAGGTAGTTAATGCTACAATTAGCTCCAAGCAGGTGTGTACATTTTTACAGTACTCTTTCAAAACAAGGGCCTTTGGCAAACTAAGTGTTCTGTTCATGTTAAAATAGGCCATAAAGTGAAACAGAACTGTTTTACATTTTGCTGTAATTTTCCATTTGCTTCTAATTATCTTGCTATTGAGTAAGCACTGTTCTTTTACAGTGTTTTTTCATAGATATGGTAGAGTTGCTTTGGATTCAGTCAGTTTAAATAATCTGTGTATCACAAAATGTCTCAAAACATCTTTAACATTCTAAATGGTTTCCATTTGGCTACATCTCAACTAGAGCTGAAATAGGAAATAAAGGGGGGGGTGAAACTTTAATATTCTTTTGTTTGTATTTTATTAGATTGCCGTTTGCCTAATCCTTTTTATGCTAGTTTTCAATTGATGTAAATGAAATTGGCTGAGTGACACAGTGCTGAATGGAAGGGTTGGGAATGAAAGCTCTGATGCCAAATCAACTATAATATTTTTAATCAGAGTTAATTGATGCCAGCTGTGTGGTCTGTGTGCGATTTTGCGTTTATGGGTGAAGAAAGGTGTGGTTGCTGTTATTTCCATTTAGAAGCTGGAACTGGTTGCCAGTCATTACGAATCTATTGATAGGGGCGTGCTTGGTGTTTATTGTACAGAGACTTAAGTGGTTCAAGTGGTACAGTGTAATTTGGATTATTAGCATGAGACATTTTAGTTCTTTCATAATTGCATAGGAGCAAATAACAGACCTGCTGTCTAGTTTTATGACTGATTTTAAGAAAATATAGTTAAGTCTTCTTGATGGTGTTATTTATAAATCCATTACAGTATTAGATCTAAACTATTCTTAAAAGTCCAAATCCATAACTACTTCATCCTTAAACTTTATTTCTGAAGATTAACTAGTATAATTATAGTTTAACTCATTCCAATTTAAATTGACATTAATCTGGGCTGACCACAAAATGGTTCTTTAAAACACAGACACACATATACTGTATACTTAGGTGTACACACACAATATATGCATGCACTCAATACTCACTCACCTGCATGTAGCACACATGTATTCGCACCCAAGAGAATTCCCAAATCAGTCAAAAAATATTATAGTGGTTGTGAACATTGTTTGACGACATATTCAAATAGATTTGTAGTTGTTGACTTTGATTTGCTTGAAGAGAAACAACGGCTCTAAATTTTCTCTTCTCTTTCAAAGAAAATGGGTCACAGAGTTATCTTATGACCATTATTATTTACATTGCATTGAAACTTTTATATTCTACTCATTTCGTTTTCCTGCTTAAAAACAAAAATGAAATCTACTTTTAACACCTGAGGAACTGGTGAAGAAAAAAGAACAAAGAGATTTAGTTCTCAATTAGGAACATGAGACCAACCTTCAGATATTCAGGAATCTCTCCTAGTCCTCTCTAATTCCAATTTAGGGTGCAAATATCAGAAAAAATGGAGGATCTTAGGTGAGGTTATAAAGTATCAGCAGTGGTTATTTGAAATTACCTTTCCACCAATATTTTTACCTTTCTAGCAATTATTTATCCACAGTAAAATGTGCTAAAAACAAAGTTTATTCATTTAAAAATAATCCGTTAGTTCATGAAAATAAAAAGGTGATTTTTTTTTCTTTAGCCATCCTCCCACAAAAAAACAAAGACCAACAAACAAAACAACAACAAAAACCTGCCTGGTACCTATTTTTTTCAGAAGGACTTAATTAGTTGTACAGTCTGAAGATATTTTAGGTTACAAATATTTGCTTCTGAATGCCAATTTAATGTACCCAAATGCAGAATGACGCTTTGATACCTCTATTCTAAACTTTTAACATGTCTAAATAATCCCTTTTAAAAATCATGTGTCTTTGATAATGATTATTTCAGAAAATGATGGCTATTCTCTAAAGAAGAGATTATCATATATACAATTATTTCCAATTGAAAATGTTACAGTGTGGTGATTTCTTCTATAATGCCAGATGGCCCTTCTTTTTGAGTATAGAATTTTAAGATTAAAAGAAGCATAAAATATGAGAGTTTGTATCCAGGATTTGTGAGAATGTTTTAATTTTTCCCTACTATTCATAGGCAAAATGAATGAAATATTAGTTATAAAGAGTACCTTTACAACCCATTCAATTTTTCCCTCATCTTACCTTTTTCAATATAAAGGAGATTTAGATATTTTCCAATTCAAATCATTCCACCTATAAATCTTTATCATAATGTAAATAAGAAATGAAACTCAACTTTTCAGTGCAAAGATTTGTCAATTTGCATTAAAACATTTTTAAGGACTATTATGTGTATGATGAATTTCTTTTAGAAAGTAATATTAATAGTTATTTTTGTACTCTTCGTTATTCCAATCAAAATGCAAAATCCTAAAATGGTTTGTTGGAAATGTTAAATCTTATAGAAAGATTCATCTCCATTTCAAGGTAACCATAAAGAGAAAGAAAGAGGAGTGGAGGGGAGGGGAGAGAATGTAGAAACTGTATGGTTGCCTTCTTATATCTTCTTTTTGAACAAACTCATGATTTCATTGAACTTTTGTGTCTTGTCTTATTGAATTGCTTGACATGCAGGTAGATATACAGCAAACTTAGAGGGAAAAAAAGAAGACCTTCCTCTTTTTTGATCCATTTTTAGAGTCTTGTTAAAGTAAAAAAAAATTATCCTGACACACACCAAAGAATAAGGGAGACAATTCAGGACCAGCATCATAGTAGAGAGAGACTGGTCTTTACTCTGAATACAGAAAACAAAAAGCGGGGCTTTGTAGCTGAGGAATGTGTTGAGCGTTGGGTGGGTGGAAAATTACTAAGGGAAATACCAGGAGTAGTCTGGTTTCTAGCTAAACTGACCCAACACAGTTCTTGCTGATGGGAAGCCAAGGAGATGAGAGGTCCAGGGTGGAAGATTCTCTCTAGATTGACTTGGCAGGGTTCTTAAATTGGGCTCAGCAGACCTGGCATGGAAGGGAGTGTCTTGTACTTTTCCATTGTGATGACAGTGTTGATAATCAATTTAAAACACTCTAGGGAAAAAAAAAAACACTCTAGGAAAATATGAAAAAAAAAACACTCTAGAAAACTATGAATCTTTTCCTTCTCTCCATAGCTAAAAATAAGTAAGACAGTTTTTCTCAGAAAAGTCTTATTGCCTTTCTGCTACATCTCTTAATTGAAAATGAAAGACATTTGCATTTAGTTCTGTAGGAATATTGTGAGTTTAAGCTTTGAGATTAAAGCTTTGAGTTTCTTAATTGATCTTCCATTTTGGTATATAAAAGGCAAACAATCAACTGAATTTATGTAAGTGTAATTTTTTTTTCAAAAACCTCAAAATAGTCCAACTGTTAAGCACATTCTATAACATATCAGATTACTGTGTATTCGAAGAGAATGACTACTGTTAACCTCCATCAAATGTGAATTAGTCATGTCCTCAATTATACTTCCATTACTATCTCTGCTGAAGGATAAAGTATTTTTTAAGTTTATTGTTTAAAAGAATCTATTTAGAATCTGAGTTGATTACTGAATATTCAGGCTGAACTTGATGTATGAATCAAACATAATGTGAATGAGTACATATATATAAATATATATGAAATATATGTTTTTATATCCTATAAATTTTAAATCCTATTATTTTGTTTCAGTGTAGACAAAAGTAACACAGTATTTATTTTTTTATAGCTAAAATATATGTATCACTTACTAGATGCCAGATACTTTCCTAAGCCATTTATCCATTTTCTTTTATTTTTTTAAGTTTTAATTTTATTTAAATTTCAGTTAATTAACGTACAGTGTAATATTAGTTTCAGATGTGCAATATAGTGATTCAACAATTCTATAATTACCCAGTGCTCATCACAATAAGTGCATTCCTTAATCCTCGTTACCTATTTCACCCATCCCCCTACCCACCTTCCTTCTGGTAACTGTGTTTGTTTTCTATAGTTAAGTCTGTTTCTTGGTTTGCCTCTCTCTTTTTTCCCCCCTTTGCTCATTTGTTTCTTAAATTCCACATATGAGTGAAATCATATGGTATTTGTCTTTCTCTGACTGATTTATTTTGCTTAGCAAAATAGTCCCTAGCTCCATCCACGTCGTTTCAAATGGCAAGATTTCATTCTTTGTTTATGGCTGAGTAATATTCCATTACATATATATATATATATATATATAATGTATATATGTGTGTGTATATATATGTATATATATATAATTTCTGTTTCTACTGCTTCATTTTGGTGTATAGAAATGTAACATATTTCTTTTTTTTTTTTTAAGATTTTATTTATTTATTTGAGAGAGTGAGAGACTGCTGGAAGGGGGAGGGTCAGAGGTGGAAGCAGACTCCCTCTGGAGCAGGAAGCCTGATGCTGGACTGGATCCTGGGACTCTAGGATCACGACCTGAGCAGAAGGCAGACACTTAAACTGACTAAGACACTCAGGGACCCCAAATGCAACAGATTTCTGTACATTGATTTTGTATCCTGCAACTTTACTTAATCTGTGTATCAGTTCAGCACTTTTTTGGTGGAGTCTTTTGGATTTTCTATATAGAGTATTATGTCATCTGCAAATAGTGAAATTTGACTTCTTCCTTTGCCAATTTGGATGCCTTTTATTTCTTTTTATTGTATGATTACTGTGGCTGGGACTTCCAGTACTATGTTGAATAAAAGTGGTGAGAGTGAACACCTCTGTTTTGTTCCTGACCATAGAGGGAAAGCTCTCCTTTTTTCCCCATTGAGGATGATATTAGCTCTGAGTTGTTCATATATGGCCTTCATTATGTTGAGATATGGTCTCTCTAAACCTACTTTGTTGAGGGTTTTTTTTATCATGAATGGATGTTGTGGTTTGTCAAATGCTTTTTCTACCATCTATTGAAATGATACGGTTCTTATCCTTTCTTTTGTTAATGTGGTGTGTCATGTTGATTGATTTGTGAATGTTTCACCCTTGCAGCCCAGCAATAAAGCCCACTTGATCGTAGTGAATAGTTTTTTTTAATGTATTCTTGGATTTGGTTTGCTAATATTTTATTGAGAATTTTTGCATCTATGTTAATCAGGGATATTGACCTCTAGTTCTTTTTTTCAGTGGAGTCTTTATCTAGTTTTGGTATCAGGGTAGTACTGCCCTCATAGAATGAACTTGGAAGTTTTCCTTCCTTTTCTATTTTTGAAAGAGTTTGGGAAGAATAGCTATTAACTTTTCTTTAAATGTTTGGTAGAATTCACCTTTGAAGCCATCTGGTCCTGGGCTTTTGTTTGTTGGGAGATTTTTGATTATTGATTTAATTTATTTGCTGGTTATTTGTCTATTCAAGTTTTCTATTTCTTCCTGTTTCAGTTTTGGTAGTTTATATGTTTCTGGAAATTGTCTATCTCTTCCAGGTTGTCCGATTTGTTGGCATATAGTTTTCCATAATATTCTCTTATAATTGTATATCTGTAGTGTTGGTTATTTCTCCTCTCTCACTTGTGATTTTATTTATTTGGGTCCTTTCTCTTTTCTTTTTGATAAGTCTGGCTAGGGATTTATCAATTTTCTTAATTTTTTCAGAGAACCAGCTCCTGGTTTTATTGATCTGTTCTCTTGGGGTTTTTTGTTGTTGTTGTTTTGTTTTTAGTTTCTATTTTATTTATTTCTGTTCTAATCTTTATTACTTCCTTCCTTCTGCTGGCTTTAGACTTTGTTTGTTGTTCTTTTTCTAGCTCCGTTAGGTGTAAGGTTAGGTTGTTGATTGGAGATTTTTCTTGCTTGTTGAGGTAGGCCTGTATTGCTATATTCTTCCCTCTTAGGACTACTTTTTTGCATCCCCAAGGTTTTGGAATTCCTGGTTGACCCATTCATTGTAGCATGTTGTTTAACCTCTATGTACTTGTGACCTTCCCAGATTTTTTCTTGTGGTTGACTTCTACTTTTATAACGTTGTGGTCAGAAAGGGTGCATAGTATGACTTCAGTCTTTTTGTATTTCTTGAGGTCTGTTTTGTGACCTAGTATGTGACCTATTCTGGAGAATGTTCTATGTGTGCTTGAAAAGAATATGTATTCTGCTGTTTTAGGATCAAATGTTTTTTTATTTTATAATAATTTTTTATGAGGTTATGTTAGTCACCATACAGTACATCCCTAGTTTTTGATGTAGTGTTCCATGATCCATTACTTGCATAAGACACCCAGTGCATGATGCAATATGTACCCTCCTTAATACCCATCACTGGCCTATCCCAATCCCCTACCCCCCTCCCCTCTGAAGCCCTCAGTTTGTTTGCCAGAGTCCATAGTCTCTCATGGTTCATTCCCCATTCTGTTTACCCCCCCTTCATTCTTCCCTTTCTTCTCCTACCAATCTTCCTATTTCTTATGTTCCATAAATGAGTGAAACCATGTAATTGTCTTTCTCTGCTTGACTTATCTCACTTAGCATTATCTCCTCCAGTCCCATCCATGTTGCTCCAAATGCTGTGAAATCATTCTTTTGATGGCTGAGTAATATTCCATTGTACATATGGACCATATCTTCTTAATCCAGTCATCTGTTGAAGGGCATCTCGGCTCCTTCCGCAATTTAGCTATTCCGGACAATGCTGCTATGAACACTGGGGTGGATATGGCCCTTCTCTTTATCACATCTATATCTTTGGGGTAAATACCCAGAGGACAATTGCTGGATAATAGGGTAGCTCAATTTTTAACTTTTTAAGGGACCTCCACACTGTTTTCCAGAGTGGCTGTACCTAATGGCTGGATAATAGGGTAGCTCAATTTTTAACTTTTTAAGGGACCTCCACACTGTTTTCCAGAGTGGCTGTACCTACTTGGATTCCCACCAACAATGTAGGAGGGATCCCCTTTCTCCACACCCTCTCCAACATTTGTTGTTTACTGCCTTGTCAATTTTTGCCATTCTAACTGGTGTAAGGTGGTATCTCAAGGTGGCTTTGATTTGAATTTCCCTGATGGCTAATGATTTCGAACATTTTTTCATGTGTCTGTTAGCCATTTGTATGTCTTCATTGGAAAAGTGTCTGTTCATATCTTCTGCCCATTTTTTGATTTGATTATTTGTTTCTCGTGTATCGAGTTTGAGAAGTTCTTTGTAGATCTTGGATACCAGTCTTTTATCTGTACTGTCATTTGCAAATATATTCTCCCATTCCGTGGGCTGCCTCTTAGTTTTTTTGACTGTTTCCTTGGCTGTGCAGAAGCTTTTTATCCTGATAAAGTCCCACAAGTGCATTTTTTCTTTTGTTTCTCACATCTTGAGATGTGTCATGAAAAAAGTTGCTGTGGCCGATGTCAGAGAGGTTGCAACCTATCTTCTCCTCTAGAATTTTGATGGATTCCTGTCTCACATCGAGGTCTTTCATCCATTTGGAGTTTATCTTTGTGTATGGTGTGAGAGAGTGGTCAAGTTTCATTCTTTTGCATGTAGCTGTCCAATTTTCCCAGCACCATTTATTGAAGAGACTGTCTTTTTTCCACTGGATATTTTTTCCAGCTTTGTCAAAGATTAGTTGCCCAAAAAGTCGAGGGTCCATTTCTGGGTTCTCTATTCTGTTCCATTGGCCTATATGTCTGTTTGTGTGCCAGTACCATGCTGTCTTTGTGAGCACAGCTTTGTAGTATAGCTTGAAATCCGGCAGCGTGATGCCTCCAGGGTTGTTTTTCCTTTACAGCATTTCCTTGGCGATTCGGGGCCTTTTCTGGTTCCACACAAATTTAAGGGCTGTTTATTCCAGTTCTTTGAAAAATGTCCTCGGTATTTTGATCGGGATAGCATTGAAAGTGTAGATTGCTCTGGGTAGTATGGACATTTTAACTATGTTAATTCTTCCAATCCATGAGCATGGAATATTTTTCCATCTTTTTATGTCTTCCTCAATATCTTTCAAAAGTGATCTATAGTTTCTAGGATATAGGTCCTTTACGTCTCTGGTTAAGTTAATTCCAAGGTAACGCATGGTTTTTGGNTAACGTATGATTTTTGGTGCTATTGTAAATGGAATGGATTCCCTAATTTCTCTTTCTTCAGTCTCATTGTTCATGCATAGAAATGCAGAGTATCATGATACTCTACATGGAACACCCAAAAAACTCCACCCCCAAACTACTAGAACTTATAGAGCAATTTAGTAATGTGGCGGGATACAAAATCAATGCTCAGAAATCAGTTGCATTTCTATACA
>NC_048224.1:97470269-97470632 GCF_002007445.2 Ailuropoda melanoleuca
GCAGATGACATGATACTCTATATGGAAAACCCAAAAGAATCCACTCCCAAACTATTAGAAGTTATAGAGCAATTTAGTAATGTGGCGGGATACAAAATCAATGCTCAGAAATCAGTTGCATTTCTATACACGAACAATTGTGTTTTCATTCTCGTTGGTATCCATAAATTGTTTAAATTGATCTTTAATTTCCTGGTTTACCCAGTCATTCTTGAGCATGATGGTTCTTAGTTTCCAAGTGTTTCAGTTTCTTCCAAATTTTTCCTTGTGATTGAGTTCCAGTTTCAAAGCATTGTGGTCTGAGAATATGCAGGGAATAATCTCAGTCTTTTGGTATCAGTTGAGACCTGTTTTGTGACCCAG
>NC_048224.1:97470688-97470920 GCF_002007445.2 Ailuropoda melanoleuca
TTCCATGTGCATTTGAAAAGAATGAGTATTCTGTTGTTCTGGGGTGTAGTGTTCTGTATATGTCTATGAGGTCCATCTGGTCTAGTATATCAGTCAAAGCTCTTGTTTCTTTGTTGATTTTCTGCTTAGGTGATCTGTCTATTGCTGAGAGTGGAGTGTTGAGGTCCCCTACTATTAACGTATTATTATCTATATGTCTCTTTATTCTGGTTAAGAGTTGGCTTGTGTATCT
>NC_048224.1:97471025-97473429 GCF_002007445.2 Ailuropoda melanoleuca
ACAGTCTTTAGTTTAAAATCTAATCTGTCTGATATGAGAGTTGCTACCCCAGCTTTCTTTTGAGGTCCATTGGCATGAAGAATGGTTTTCCATCCCTTCACTTTCAGTCTGGATGTATCTTTAGGTTCAAGATGAGTCTCTTATAGACAGCAAATGGATGGGTCATGCCTTATTATCCAATCTGCAACCCTGTGTCATTTTATGGGAGCATTTAGGGCATTCACATTGAGAGTGATTATTGAGAGATATGATTTTAATGATGTCATGTTGCCTGTGAAGTCTTTGTTTGTATAGAATGTAAATTGCTGTTCTGTATCACTCTTGGGGCCTTTTTACTTTTATAGAACCCCCCCTTAATATCTCCTGTAGGGCTGGTTTGGTGGTTATGAATTCAGTCAGTTTCTGCCAATCCTGGAAGGTCCTTATCTCTCCATCAATTCTAAATGACAGCCTTGCTGGATAAAGGATCTTTGGCTGCACGTTCTTTTCATATTGAGCTTTGAAAATACCCTGCCACCCCTTCCTATCTAGACAGGTCCAACGNGAAGGTCCTTATCTCTCCATCAATTCTAAATGACAGCCTTGCTGGATAAAGGATCTTTGGCTGCATGTTCTTTTCATATGGAGCTTTGAAAATACCCTGCCACCCCTTCCTATCTAGACAGGTCCAACGTTATTCTGATAATTTTACCTCTGTACATTAGGAATCTCTTTGACCTGGCCACTTTCAATACTTTATCCTTGTATCTAATATTTGTGAATTGCACTATGACTTGACGTGGTGTAAGTTTGCTGTGATTGACCTTGGGAGGTGTCTTCTCTGCCTCTTGGACATGAATACTTGTTTCCTTTGCCAGATTAGGGAAGTTCTCAGCTACAATTTGTTCAAATATCTCTTCTAGACCTCTCTCTTTCTCCACCCCCTCAGGGATGCTGATGATTCTGACATTGGAACATTTCATTGAGTCAGTAATCTCTCGTATTCTATATTCTCGAGATTGAATTTTGAGCCAAGTTTTTGTTTTAACTTTTTCTTCTACCATCCCATCCTCCAATTCACTAATTCGTTCTTCTGCCTCATTTACCTTGGCCGTCAGAGCATCTAGTTTAGACTGCAATTGATTCATAGTATTTTTAATTTCTGCCCGATTCACTTTCATTTCTGCCCGTAGAAATTCTATATTCTCGTTAATATTTTCATAAATATTTTTTTCAAGCCTACACATCGTCTTGACCATTGTTACTCTGAACTCCATTTCTGACAATTTGGTTATATCCATATCCATCATTTCTGTGACAGAGGCCACAGTCTCTGTCTCCTTTCTTACTGAGGGTTTCTCCTTGTCATTCTGATGAGGAGAGGTTGTGGGGATTCACAGAGCCCAAATTATTGACCAGGACCCAGGCAGTGTGCACTTGTTTTATCGGGACCTTAGGGATGTAGGCTTCTTGATTTTTCAGCCTGCCTTCTGGGGGAGGGGCCTGCCACGCTGTTACTCAGGCAACCCTGTTTGTGTAGAGTCACCCTGTCCCCTGCGAGGCGGGATGGGGATGGGCACAATGTGAGCTGGTATTTCCGGGCCTTTGCTCTCTGGCAGCTTTCCCTGGTGGTTTTCTGTAACTCTTCTTAGAGTCAGAGCAGCAGTGGCCGTATCCTAGCCTCTGTCTCAGAACAGAGAGATCGCAGTCCACTCTCCACTGAGCTCTTCTGGCCTCTTTAACTCTGTTTCTGTCGGTGCTGCTAAAAACCCTGCAGCATCCTGGGATGTGCACCCCACAGCCACTCTCCCAACCCTCACTTCCAGGGCCCGCACGTCTCTGTCCTTTGTGCTTCTAACACCGCCAGCCCCCCCTGGTTCCTGCACACACTCCCGAGCTCCCTGTTTCTGTCTAGTTCGAGTGTGCGCTCTGGAGCTCCAATTGTCAGTCTAGATGCATGCCAGCTCCTGAGCTCCTGGTTGTAGTCCGGTTCCAGTGAGTGCTCCGGAGCTCTGGTTTTCAGTCTGGTCGCACGCGCATTCCCAGGCTCACAGTCTCAGTCTGCTCTCTCACAGGTGCCAGTCCATGAGTCTGGCCACCTCCCCACTGTAGGTGGCAACCACTTCCCAGTGCCCGAGCACAGCGGCTCCCTCCCCTTCCGTTTATCTTCTGATATCTGTGCACGGATTCATGGCTCCCCGCTTTGTACCTCAACACTCAGCACTGGAGATGTTCGTTTGTAGAGATCCAGATGTATCTTCCTGAATCTCAGGCTGATTCCGTGGGTGTTCATGATGGTCTGGTAGATATCCAGCTCAACTCAGGGCACCAGCTGAAAAAGGGGTCCCCTACTCCTCCGCCATCTTTTCTCCGATCTCAGGATGAAAGGTTTCTTTTTTTTTTTTTGTAAAGATTTTATTTATTT
>NC_048224.1:97473529-97490565 GCF_002007445.2 Ailuropoda melanoleuca
TTTTTTCTTTTTTTTTTTTTGTAAAGATTTTATTTATTTATTTGACAGAGAGAGACAGCCAAAGAGAGGGAACACAAGCAGGGGGAGTGGGAGAGGAAGAAGCAGGCACCCAGCAGAGCAGGAATCCTGATGTGGGGCCTGATCCCATAACGTCAGGATCATGCCCTGAGCCGAAAGCAGACGCTTAACTACTGTGCCACCCAGGCGCCCCAGGACGAAATGTTTCTGAATGTGTCTGTTAAGTCCATCTGATCTAATGTGTCATTTAAAGCCATTGTTTCCTTGTTTATTTTCTGTTTGGATGATTTGTCCTTTGATGTTAGTGGGGTGTTGGAGTCCCCTACTATTATTGCATTATTATTTATTCTTTTATGTTTGTTATTTTTGTTTCAAGTTTATTTACATTCTACTTAGTTAACATGTAGTGTAATGTTAGTTTCAGGAGTAAAATTTAGAGATTTATCACTTACATATTAACACCCAGTGCTCATCACAAGTACCCTCCTCAATACCCAGAATCCTTTTAACCCATTCCCCCACCTACCTCCCCTCCAGCAATCCTCAGTTTGTTTTCTATGGCTAAGAGTCTGTTTCTTGGTTTGCCTCTCTCTTTTTCCTCCCATGTTCATCTCTTTTGTTTCTTCAATTCCACATACGAATGAAACCATATGGTATTTGTCTTTCTCTGACTGACTTATTTCATTTAGCATAATATCCTCTAGCTCCTCCATGGCATTGCAAATGGCTACATTTTGTTCTTTTTTTTATGGCTGAGTAATATTCCTCTGTGTGTGTGTGTGTGTGTGTGTGTGTGTGTGTGTATGTTTGAACATGATCTCTTCTTTATCCATTCATCAGTCAATGGACATTTGGGCTCTTTCCATAATTTGGCTATTGTTGATAATGCTGCTATAAACATTAGGGTACCTGTGTTCCTTTGAATCAGTATTTTTGTATCCTCTTGGTCAATACCTAGTAGTGCAATTACTGGATGGGAGGGTAGTTCTGTTTTTAAGTTTTTAGGTTTTAAGTTGTTTTCCAAAGCGGCTGCACCAGTTTGCATTCCCACTAACAGTATAAGGGATTCCCCTTTCTCCGCATCCTTGTCAGCATCTTTGTTTCCTGTGTTCTTCTTTTAGGCATTCTGACAGTTGTGAGGTGATATCTCAAAGTTCTTTATGTTTGTTATTAATTGTTTTATTTATTTGGATGCTCCCATGTTATGGTGCATAAATATTTACAACTGTTATATCTTCTTATTGGATTGTTTCCTTTATTATTATATAGTGCCCTTTGAGTCTCTTTCTACAGTCTTTGTTTTACAGTCTAGATTGTCTGATACAAGTATTGCTACTCTGGCTTTCTTTTGACATCCATTTGCATGAGAGATGTTTCTCAGTCCCCCTCACTTTCAATCTGCTGGTGTCTTTAGGTCTAAAATGAGTCTCTTGTAGGCAGCATATAGATGTGTCTTTTTTTTTTAATCCATTCTGAAACCTTATGTCATTTGATTAGAGTGTTTAATCTATTTATGTTCAAAGTAATATTGATAGGTATGTATCTATTGTCATTTTATCACTTGTTTTGTCATTGTTTCTGGAGATTTTCTCTGATCCTTTCTTGTCTTTCTTTTATGTTTTGCTGATTTTCTTTAGTAATATGTTTGGATTTCTTTGTCTTTGTTCTTTGCATGTTTATTAGTGGTCTTTGATATGGTTACCATTAGATTTGTATATACCCTTTTTTGCAAATAGTAATCTATATCAAGTTGATGGTTGTTCAAGTTTGAACCCATTCTCTTCTGCCCACATTTTAGGTATATGTTACTATATTTTGTATCTCTTTGTGTGTGTGAGTTCCTTGGATGATTTTTACAGTCATATTCATTTTTACTGCTTTTGTGTTTCCTGCCTTTATACTGTCAGTTTGATCTCTCCTTTCATCTCAAAGAGTCCCCTTTAATATTTCTTGCTAGGTTGGTTTAGTGGTCATGAAATATTAAGATTAGTGGTTTTTATTTGTCTGGGAAACCCTTTACCTCACCTTCTATTCTGAATGATGGCCTTGCTGGATAGGAAATTCTTAGCTGCTGATTTTTCCCATTCAACACTTTGAATATATCATGCCACTCCCTTTTGGCTTGCCAAGTTTTTGTTGGAAAATCTCCAGCTAGTTTATGGGTTTTCCCTTGTAAGTTAATGACATTTTTGGTCTCGCTGCTTCTAAGATTTTTTTCTTTATCACTATATTTTGCAAATTTAATTACAATATATCTTGGTTTGGGCCTGCTTTTGTTGGTTTTGATGGGAGGTCTCTGTGTCTCCTAGATTTGGATGTCTGTTTCCACTATTTTGTTTTCTAGGTCACTAATTCATTCCTCTGCTTCTTCCAGCCTGCTGTTCATTACATCAAGTGTGTTTCTAATCTCCTATTGTAATCTTCATCTCTGATTGATTCTTCTTTAACCCTTACTGTGATAGGGTCTTACTGATGTCTTCTATTCTTTTCTCAAGCCCACTGAGTGTCTTTATGATAATTCCTTTAAATTTTCCATCAGGCAAGTTACTTAAATCTGTTTTGCTGTCCATAGCCTTGTTCTTTCATTTGGGATAAATTCCTCTGTCTTAGAATTTTGTCTAAGTCCCTACCTTCTTCTCTGTGTTAGAAAATCCAGTTATGTCTCCTGCTTCTGAAAGTAATGGCCTTATGTAGAGGAGATCATGTAGTGCCCAGGGCCTGGCACTTTAGGGAATGTCTGGTGTGTGCTGCATGCACTCTGCTGTTGTGTTCTGGCTCCTCTATCCTTCAGGCCAGTCATTTGCAGAGGCTCTCCTTGCCTCATGAGGGCAGTGTTTGGTCCCTGGTCAAAGTGTGGTGAGTCTTAAATAGGTGTGCTCTGGTCTTCTGTGAACTGAGACCTGTCACCACCTCTAGTGGAACTGTGCTCCTGCAAAATTCCATGGTCTGGAGATGTGATGTGAACAGGGGTTTGTGCTGGTCTACTGGAGAAGGGGCCTGCCACACTGGGACTGAGGCAAGTGGGACTGAGGAGCAGTTCCACTGGAGTGCAGGTGGATGGATGGTGCTTAGTGTAAGCAAGTTAGGCAGCCAGGGTTGGCACTGCACTGCTTCCCATAGGTGGCTCTGTGTTTATGCTGAAGGGTGAGTGAGAGAAATGGTGCCAGCCAGCTCCTTTGCTCCTGCAAAGGTGTCTCTATGAATGCTGCCTGTCAGCTATGTGCTGGAAGAGCAAATCATCTCCCTTTTGTGTGTGCGGTTCACTGTTTCCAAGCTGTCTGCTCTGAGGCTGTTTGCCTGCCTTCTCTCAAGGAGCAGAACGGTGCCCTGGGGACTCTGTCCCAGCCAAGTCCACTGACCTTGAAGACCAGGCTCTTGCCCCACTGGCTGCAAGAACTCTTGATATTCAGCCCCTCTCATTTTCCAAGCCAGTGGGTTTGGGGAAATGTTCTCCTTGTGCATTCCCCCATGTATTCCTCTCTCAGGGATGTGATTATTTTAAGGTAAGATCTAAGAAAGAGAGACATTAGCAAGCAGAAACATCAGAGAAGAGAGTTTCAGGCAGAAGAGCAAGGGAAGAGTCTGTGGGATCTTGAAAAGTTGAAAGAAGCCTGGGCAGGGGCAGTTAACAGAGAGACTTGAGGACTATATTAAAGGTAATGGATGTTTACTTCCCCCACCCCCAAATCCCACCCCAGTGTTTTGTGAAGTCACTGAAGGTTTTATGTAGGATGACATGAGTTTATCCATGTTTTAAATTGATCACTGTGGTGCTATATGGGAAATGGCTTAGATAAGAACAATAGCAGAAATGAGAATGATTAGATGATTAGATGAATTAGGTGAAAGATGCTAGGCCATGGGCTTATCTCACTGCATTGGAGAGGAGAAAAGAGAGTAGATTCCAATTTTGTTTTAGAAGTAGAGTTAGCAATACCTGATAAATATAGCATGTAAAAGAGAGGGAAAGCATCAGAGATGATTAGCAGGTTTCTGTCCTCAGATGGGGAAGACCCGAACCTGTGTCTCTGTTTTTAAAGAGCTCTTAGCAACAACTTCAGAGTAACTATCCCAAACCCATCATTTTCAAACATGAGGTGGGAGGATTCTTCTCAACTGGAGGTGTACATTACAATCACCTGCAGGGTCTTTTCTAATAAATCAACTATCAGAAACTTTGACGTCTCCCCAAAAGGGCATGCATCCCACCCCCTTGAGATTCAGTGCCATAGTGAGCCTCTGGGTTTCATGCATTGAACTGTCCCAGATGTAGAGGGACTGGAAACTCTTATTTAGAAACTTGTGAGTTAAATAATACAGTATGAAAATGGCAATAGGTTTCATGACAAAATCCAGTGACTCTGAGGACAGAGGGAGGGCTTCACATCTATACAGCAGTGTGGTAGCACATGATTATCATAAGTGGATGTGGCCATATTGCATTAAACACAACAGTGTAGTCAACATTTCAAGCTTAACTCACTTCCGTGAAATCAACTATTGCATTTAAGGAAGATATCCTACCCTTTTTAATATTGAATCCATTCTATCCAATATAAGTCCCCTCACACATTGACCAACTTGCAAAAGAAAGAAGACAGGGATATTTAAAATGTTATCTCCATGTGATTTATGTCCTTATTCCTAATATTTATTGAATCTAATTCTCCCCCACGAACTCAAATGAGCCCTGAATAAGACTCTTAGATATTTTGACACGTATATTGATTGTGGAAGTCTATGACTCAGAGAAACACATAGTCTCTTATTATTATAAGCACTAGTAAAACAAACAAAACAAAGTGACTTTTTTCTTGCAACCAGAAAGTTCTCCTATATGAAAACCCAAACTTAATATGAAGTTCTATTTATATTATTGATTTTGGCCCAGTAACATGTGTATTTCCAACTGTTTTCAGAGTCATTCTGATATTTCTTTTTTTAGAAATTACAGTAGGGACAGGTCATTGCTTGGAGCACCCTCTACAGTGTATCTCTGTAATACTGTTATCACTGATGATGTTATAATGGTTTAAGGGGTTGAACCTGAATTATTTACTGAGGCCCAGCATTGTTTCCACAAACCACACCTTGCAATTTTCAGAGCTTCTGGTTAACTAGCTATTCATTCAGTATAAGGATACTTGTTCTGGCTTGTTTTTCCATCATGAATAAAAATGTACACACTCACCTCTTTTTTTGCTTTTATTTTTTTTAAAGTTTTTATTTATTTGACAGAGATAGAGACAGCCAGCGAGAGAGAACACAAGCAGGGGGAGTGGGAGAGGAAAAAGCAGGCTCATAGCAGAGGAGCTAAATACACAAAATTCTTTAAAAGTCTCCTGTGGTTTCTGGATTTCAGGATAGCGTTTAAACTTCTTAGTTTATTGCATAGAGCTCCTGCTTCTGTTTCTAGCCCTCTCTATCTTCTGCTGCTGCTCCTTATGCTGTCTACTTCAGGCATTCAAATTAATTCCAGTTGTTGGACTCTTGCTGCTAACTCAGTGCTTTGCATCCCAACATGCTATTCTTCAGGCATGGAACATTCTTTCCTCTTTTTCTGCTTGGGAAACTTCATCATTGACTTCTGGATTTATCTTAAGAATAACTAACCTCTTCTGAGAAAATTTTCCTGATCTGATGGACTATTGAGAAATCTGTTCTTTTCTTTGCTTTCATAGCACTTTGGCATACTTTTATGAGAGCAGTAACAAACCACATAATAGTAATCGTTGGTGTTTTACTCTAAAGACTATAAGTTTAATGAGGTCAGGAAATATATTGTTCATTTCTGCACTCAGCACAAAATATAATGTCTGGTACAAAGAAGGTGATCTCAAATATTTTTTGAATGAATGATTAATTGAAGGGAAGTTTCTGAAGTGTAATAGGTTAGCAATTAACCTACTAAAAGCTGAATGTATAGCTAGGTGGAAGAACAGGATTATCATAAGACCATGAAATGCTAAAGCAGGGACAGCAACTTGGTAATACTTTGTTGACCACTTGGTAATACTAAGCCTACTACTCTTTTCTCCCCTTACCACATCTTAGTGAATCATAAAATCTTCAAGTATATAAAAGGAATTAAGTGACTAAAAACATGATAGATCAGAGAGTACAGAGCTCAATATATTAAAAGAGTAATGCACAAATTGGAAACCCTCAGAGTGTGCAAAAATTGATGCACTAAGAAGACCTAATAATGTACTTGAAGAGAGTATTCATATTTGGGGCAGATCTGATTCAATAAAACTTCATTGTTGATGATAATGGCTATGGAAAAAGAGACCATAATCAGGCAAAGCTTAAAATGTTTACTAAAATCCGTACTTTAGAAATGATAGATATACCTGTTTTTCTACCTCACCATGATGTCTCTCTCCCTCTTTTTCTATCTCTTTCTTCCTCTCTCTAATATATGTGCATATATATCAATCTTAAAAAAGAATAATGGATGTGTTATGTATGCTTATGAGTAGACAGAACATGTTTATTTGAATTGACTTTCTTTAAAAGTAAATATTCCCCTCTCCCCGCATTACATACTTTATTTCTTTATTTCTATTACTCTGCTTGCGATTGTCCATCTACCTTGTAGTCGTCAGTGTTACAGACCCAATTTTATGACATGACCTACCTCATAACATGACTAACTAAAACCCATTTGGATATCTCATCTTTATATTTAATATAGCATATGCAGATGCTTATGGGTTATTATAGTAATTAAAAAGAATGTCATGTCTCATTAGTTATGCCTACCTAATTAGGAATTTATGGTGATATGATTAAGAATGATGCTAAAATTTACTTTTATACTCGAAGAAAAAAATGTTGTGTTAAACAAATTTTTATTGTACTTAAAAATTTAGGAGGATTGTTTAACTGTGAGAATACATTTCAAGTCCTTAACAGTGTCACTTTGCATGGTAATAATCAATGGATCAGTTGAAACTCTTTCGATTTACATGTCTTATTTTACTTTATGTTACATTATTTTACCTAGAACTTATCTCTCTGATTTTCTTTAGAATTACTCTTAATTTTGTGTTAGATATGATTTAATTAACAAACCAACTTTTTGATGTTCTCTAGTAGGAATTTTCACATATTCAATTTGTGTTTTTCTCAATTATTTTAAGTTAGTTAGACTTTTCTACATAACTTGAATAATGCAGGTGCCAAGAATTGGTTGAATATTATACCAAGGTAAGTTAATATTTAAATGCTTCCATTAGAACCGATTATATTCTAGTCACTTATTATGTAGCAAAAATAAATAGCTAATTTAAAATTGATTCAGTTTTTTTTCAGCAGGAAGCACAGAAGAAAATCAATATGTAGATGTTCTCAAATTACTTATTATTATAAATAATGGTGTGTCAAGAAAGGCCACTCAAAGTTAAACTGACTGCTAAGAGTATCTTTATCTTTTTCTTTCCTGATACCAAAATAAATTTATAATGTTAAGATGTTTGATACTGATCAGCCTAAGTTCAAAATCCAGCTCTGCCACTTATGAGGTCTATGATCATAACCAAGTTAATTTCCCTAAACTCTACTTTGTTTATTTGTAAAAAAGGGATAATAGTAGATGCTTTATAGATTTTTCATGAGGATTAAATGAGATTATAAGTGAAACATTATTAGCATGGTGTCTGGTGTATAGTAGTCAATGAAGAGTAAATAAATTAATTTTTTACAGTTAAATGTAAACAGTACATAATAATATAATCAACTGCTTTCAGTTTCAATTATAATTACTAAACATGGCACATTTTTATGATTTTTAAAAACAACCATTTAAAGAATATCATTGGTGGGAAGTGGACTACTAATACTGGCTTGTGTGCTGAGTTTATTGAATATGTTTTAAAAATTGCTGAAAATCTCTGCAGGCAAATCCCAGGATTGGGTAGGGTGGTGTTGGGTATTCGTGCATAACCTGAATTTAATTTATTGATTCATTTTATGAATTGATTTATAGTATTCATTTTATTTACTCTATTTCATTAACTTTCTTTGCAACACACTACTTATGTCTGCAGACACATTTAATAGTGGAATTCTCTTCTTATCCCTGAAATGCTGGGTTTACTCACAAATCTGTCCTTGGCTCTCTTCTCATCCACCACTTTTCAGATGATTTCATCTACTTCAAGGGCTTTGGTTATTATTGTTTGCTAATAACTCCCACACGTATTTCTGTAGCATATAGCCCTTTATTTTTTAAAAATTTTAAAAAGGTTTTATTTATTTGAGAGAGAGGGAAAGCACAGAGGGAGAGAGAGAGGGAGAAGCAGAATCCCCGCCAAGCAGAGAGCCTGATGTAGGACTCAGTCCCAGGACCTTGAGATCATGATCTGAGCTGAAGGCAGACGCTTAACCGACTAAGCCACCCAGGCATCACCATATAGCTCTTTAGATCACAAAATCTAGTGCCCTATTAGGCTTCTTCATCTTGATTCCCACAAAAACTTTATTTGTATTATTTTAAAGAAATTTTTATTTATTTACTTTGAGAGAGAGAGAGCACATGCACAAGTGAGGGGGTATGAGGGAGAAGCAGACTCCCCTCTGAGGAGAGAGCCCAATGCAGGCACTTGATCTCAGGACCCTGGGATCATGACCCCAGCTGAAGGCAGCCAATTAACCAACTGAGCCACCTAGGCACCCCCGGCACCCACAAACACTTTAAATTCATTATGCTCTAAACTGAAGTCAACATCATCGGTCTGTAAACAATTTTTCCTCTTGTTTTTTTATTGTAGTAAAAACTACTATCATCAATCCAGCTGTGAAAACTGAAAATCTGGGTATTACCTTTGACTTCTCTCTTAACTCAGCCCCCACAGCAATCAAACACCAAGTTCTGTCAAATTATTTCCATCCCCACTATCACTACCCCAGGCTACACCGTATCAACTCTTTCCAGGTATATTCAACAGATTACTAAATTCTATGCTTTTTATCAGCACTTTGTGCCTACATTCCATTCTCTGCAGAATAGACAAAGTGATCTTTTAAAGCACAAGTGTCAGACTTGGGCCTAGTCCCAAAATCTGTAGAGCTCAGACAAAAGTGTAAATGGAGGTAAATGGCCCTTCCCCTTCTTCATGAGCCATCCCTTACTGTCAGGACACTTATATATAAGTGTATTACATACATTTATAAATAGACACGCCAACCTATATATTTGATCATTGTCCATAACCATCCTCTCCTTAACAGCTGTTCAGAGGCCTTCTCTCAGGCCTAGAGGTAAACCCCCAGATGCAATCTGCAGGGGATGGACCTGGGGCAGAGATTGCACAGGCCAGAGAAGCATGGGATCATGCATGGAGTCATAGAATCATCTGGGCATGGGATTCCATGTGAATGTATACACAGAACATGTTCTAGAAGGATGGGCATGGGTGCCAGGTGGGTTCATGTCCTTGCCCTTTGCACTCCTTGCCCTGTGAGTAGAGGCATAGCCAGAGGAAGCCATGGATGAGGATCTGTTTTACTGGGTCTGATACAGTGGTATTATTACTCCCCTAGTTAAAATCCTGTAATGACTTTCCTCAGGATTAAGTCTGAGTTGTTTAGGATAAACTAAAGAGCCTTTTATGGTCTGACTCATATATTCCTCTGTTTTGTTTCTCAACATCCTTTATCTCCTATTCTATAACCTAGTGAATCAGAAGTCATTTTAGCTCCTTGAATATTGAATGTCCTCTCTTTCACCTGGGCTTTTGCATAAACCATTTTCTTTGCCTTCAACACTATCTTTTTTTCCACACGGTTATTTTCTTTTCATATTTCAGATCTCTAGATGATACTTTCTTCAAGAAAATTTCTCTTACACTTAATTCATGATGGAGCTCTGTACCTCTCCACCACTGAAGGTTCACGCAACCCAGGTGTCATGCCTGTAATGCTTTATTTACACAAATGCTAAACATCCACTCTATGGATTTGACTGGAATGCCATGGAGAGCTTATGATGCATCCTACCTGGTTTTGGAACATGACCCATGTTCAGTGCCATAATGCATAGGAGAGAGTTTTCTGCTGTTCTTGGCCCCAACCTCCTGCTGTTTTGACTCTTTTTCTATCCTGTTGCAAGACTTGGGCTTCTTCTTTGGTTTCTACAGAAAAACATTCATACCAGGTTTATAGTAGAATTTTGTTGGAGATAATTTAATTGAAAATTCCAGGGCCATCAGGAAGAGTCAAAATCGTATTATATTATATTTCAACTGAAACTCCTTACACATGTTTCTCCTTCGAAGTTTCTCCCCCGTTGGAGTCTTCCCCTTCTTTACTCTTTTCCCACCCAGCCTCAAATATCAGTCACTTTTGTCCTAAATTTCCTTCAAGAAGACCTCAAAAACAACCCATCTTAATTTAAGATTTTTGAGCTCTGCCATAGTTTCTATCTCCCAGAAAGCGTATTGAAATATATTCTAAATAAGGCCAATATGTCTCTCCAAAAAATACTTTCATACCAACTACTAGAAGGAAAAACATGGTCTGTGTTTGCAGTATGTTCAGGATGTGCTAAAGCTGGGTCTAGTTTATTGCCCACTGCTTGAGATGTCTCAGGAAGTGAAGTAGAAAAGGTACATTGATTATGTCTGGTCTGAGGAAATCTTAATTATTATGTATCCGTCTAATTAAAGCAGCCTGTAGTTTGGTAACAAAAAATAGGAGTAAAGCTAATAAGATTTTGACCCATGAAAGATGAGTGAAAATCATGCATTAATGTGTAGCTGATCACCATTAGCAACATTCTTTCAGGAAACAGATGTCTGTCTGATATTCACAGCATTGTGTCTGTGAAGTTTGCCTTCTCCAGAAATGAATCTTTGATTTATTACTGCCCTGGGCTAATTGAAGAAAATGTTAAGTCTCAGCTATGTGATTCGTGCATATTGACTATGTGGTCAGTGAAGGAGAAAGAAACCAGGGATTTTATAGAACAGAGCCATCTGTGTCTTAGTTTGAAACTGATTAAATATGGTGCAGTCTGTGGCAGGATGACAGCAGTTATAGACTTCAGTGTGTGAGGATTTTAAAAATCACATGTAAAAGTTGGTAACTGACTAATAATTATTTCCAAATTGTATTATACCTCAAGTTAATTTCCATGGACATCTTTTGGCCATGGCCACACTATTGGATGAAGGCAATATTGAAAGAGAAAGGCACTTTCGATTATCCCTATTATTGAGAATCTTATACAAAGGCTCACCTTTTATCTGCAATTGCTGCTAAATGGTCTCTTTCCTTTTTTTCTTAATACAATTTCCCTTTAATACAGTACAGTAATATAAGTACAAAATCAGGTGTTATGCTGAATTGATTATACATAGCAGATAGTGCTCTTTAGGAGTGAGCTAGCCTTACAAAGGAAAATCTAATTTTGATATTGTAAATGACATGTCATAAATCTACTTCTTCAAAAGTTAAGATCAATTGATTAACATCAAAGAGTCAGTCACAATGTAGCATGTATCAGTGCAACTTATTTTACCTTGGTTCCACTGATGATCCGTAAGTATGATATAATATCTCTTATGGAATGAAATTTCTTAAACACACCATTTTCCTATTGTTTTATGTTTATAGCAAGAAAAATAGAATATGAATCTGGAAAGATCTCAGCAGTTG
The DNA here is from genome assembly GCF_002007445.2 of Ailuropoda melanoleuca. Classification (NCBI taxonomy): domain Eukaryota; kingdom Metazoa; phylum Chordata; class Mammalia; order Carnivora; family Ursidae; genus Ailuropoda; species Ailuropoda melanoleuca. The sequence continues at coordinate 97,485,209 of NC_048224.1, forward strand.
ACTCATTCAAACTCACTTTCAACAAACCAGCCTCAATACTAAAGATTCTGCACACAGTCTATTAAGGCTTTTATGGGAATGTGATTAGGAGGGTAGTAACTGAGATGACAGTCAAGTTATTTCTATAAAATATTATGTGATTTCCAAAAAAATTCAGGCTGGGAAAGACCTTAGAAACTATGTAGGCCAAATTTCTCATTTGTAGGTATAGATTTGGAGACCCGGAGATTAAGATTAATCAAGATTATAGAGAGCTAGTTCCAGAGCTAAAATCTCCTCACTTCCACTCTCTCTCACGCACCAAGTAATAGTGATAAGCAGCATTTCTTTAGTGCTAGGCGCAGTTCTAAGTACTTTACACATCTTAATTCATTTATTCTTCACAACACTATAAGGTATTCCTGTTACTATACCTGTTTTATTGATGATCAGACTGAAGTCCAAGCAAGTGAAGTGATTCATCCAAGATCACACAGCAAAAGAGAGAGGAACTGGGATGCAAACCCAGACAATTTGGCTCCAGGGTCTGTGACCTTAACCACTAAACAACATTATTCCCCCTAACTGGTTATTTAAATCTACAACTGAATAGTTCAGCTGACTCATTGCTTAGAAATTTTTTTAATAGATGATTTAACTAAATTGATGTGTTATATAAATAGATATTATTTACACAATAAATGTGTTTTATGGTAGTACGTTTATTTTATTCTTACTTCCTTTTTAAATCTCCAAAACCTCTGGTAAGCAGAAAGTAATGCTCATTTCCTAATCATATTCACATAATACCAAATTGTAAAATTTCCAGTTAAATAGTCCCATATATGCTCTTTTTTGCACAAATGGGAAAGGCGGAGATAAGTAGGATGAATAGATACTGAGATTGTTATTTTTGTTTCTAATTTCAAGCACTAATTGCTCATACTCACCCTCTATCCTTAAATAATTCACATTTCTCATGTTAATACTATATAAGAAAAAATGGAGTAGATTGACAAGGACAAAACCAAAAAGATAAAAAAATTGAACTACATAGATTAATACGCAATATATATGCATTTATATGACTAGTTTTTGTCATTTTAGAGAGATATGGTTGATATCTTCGAAAAAATATGAAATTCAAGAGAATTAATGCGTTTATACAGTCTCTCAATTTATTCCTGAATCACATTTCTGTGCAGAGCCACTTGTTTCATGTGCCCTGTTAACCCTCTCAGATTTCATTGAAGTTTATCTTTCACTCAGTGTTGTTTTCCGGAAAGAAATACAGATTTTGGCACTTTACTGTATTTTCTGCGAAGATAATTATAAGGCAAGTGCAAAGCCACATTGAAATGTAGATGCTGGGCAACTCAATAAACCCAACTGCTAGTTAAATAGCATGCATACTCAGCCATCCTTTAAGTTATTCAAATTTGTGTTTCAGCAAATGTACAAACTACTACACATAATGAATCTTTGGTATTCTTGGGGAAAAAACCCCACAAGTATTAAATCTTTCAATGCTAAATGACTACATTTTACAGAAAGAAGTTTGGGATATATTTTAATTAAGATACCCCTGAATTCATGTTTTGTAAGATTTAAGGTTCTTTCGATGGTGGGACACAATACTTGGGTAGATGAAAGAAAGAAGTCTTTTTGTGACCTAGAGCTTCGAGTAAGAGAAGGCTTCGAGGCAGGGTCAGAAGGAGAGTTGCACCTGGGGACAGGATAACAGCAAGCTGGAGCTGTAGAGAGCACATCACATGCAATAAGAATAGAGTTGTCTAGGTTTCTTGGTTTCCTTGTAGGTTGGCTAGTTGGGATAATTTCATGGGCTCTGGGCCCATAAAGACTGTGCCTGGCCTCAGGGTGATGAGGGCAGGAGCTCAGTAGCCTAATGTGTGAGAGCCGGAGAAGAGAAATGGTTGGAGTGTGGTCTTAACAGATATTCAAAAAGGGAAACTGACCCCCCTCTAGCCACTGTCTAAAGTCTGGATCAAGTCAGCATTGAAAGAGAAACAAAAACACGTCCTGAACTAATTTGCAACCAAACAAACCTCCAAATTTCAGACTCAACAGAAGGTTATTTTTGGCTCATGTAAGAGGTCAGTTAGTGCAGCTGATCCTGGTAGATGGGCAGTCTCCTACGTGGGGATTCAGAGACTCATCTTTATCCATCTTGTGACTTGTCCATCATCTAGTGTCTTGGTGTTTTATTCCAGATTTTCTGGATCCTGTTGGCAAATGGAGAGAAGGGGACAGTGTGAAGAAAGTGCACTTGTTCTTAACTGAAGTGCGCGTGTTCCATTGGCTAGAAGTAGTCATTTTATGTCACCCGAGGAGAGGAGGGGCTAATAAATGTAGTCCTGGCTGAGTGGCCAGGACTTCTCAGCACTAGCCCTCACAATGGAACGGGAGAGCAATACTTTGGTAGATATATAGCTGTTTTTGCCACAGAAAAGCTTTAGAATGTGGATGGCCCCCAAACTAACTTAGGATGGTTCGACTTACGACTTTCAACTTTACAAAAGTTTGAAAGTGATGCATATTCACTAGAAACCATACTTTGAAGTTTTATGTTTCCCAGGCTACTGATATGGCCTAGAATACTCCCTTGGGATGCTGGGCAGCAGCAGCCTCAGATCCCACTCGGCCATATGATCATGAGGGTTTACAGCCATTCTGTTTTTCACTGTCAGTACAGTATTCAAAAATTACATGAGATAGTTAACAGTTTATTATAAAATAGGTTGCGTGTTAGATGATTTTGCCCAACTGAAAGTGTTCAGAACACATTCAAGGTAGGTTAGGTATACTAAATGCATTTTCAACTTACAATATTCTTAACTTACAATGGGTTTATCGGGGCATAACCCTATTGTAAAATGAGAAAGATTTGTATATCTCTCTCTCTCTATATATATATATACACACAATATGTATACATGTCTAATATATATAGTATGCATACGTATATGGGCATGCACATAGGTTTTATAGCAAGGGAAATTATTATAAAGATTTTTAGGTAGGGGCCCCTGGGTGGCTCAGTTGATTGTCTGCCTTTGGCTCGGGTCATCCCAGGGTTCTGGGATTGAGCCCTGCGTCGGGCTCCCTGCTCAGTGCGGAGCCTGCTTCTCCCTCTCCCTCTGCCTGCCGCTTCCCCTGCTTGTGCTCTCTCTCCTTCTGTCAAATAAATAAATAAAATCTTTAAAAAAAGATTTTTAGGTAAAATGAATTTATATCATTCTATCAAATTTCAACTTTGGTGTGCGTATTGACTCCTAATAGCGCATTGAAATTCTTAGTTGTCTCTGGCACTTTTTTTTCCCATGGCCTGAAATGTTGTACATTTGGTCTGAAAGGATTTATTGTGGATTTTCAATTACATTATACAAATGGAATCTCACAAACATAATATTGAATGAGCAAAACCAGACACAAGACAGTATGTTCTTCTCTCTTCAAAATAGTGTTTCTGAGATTTGTCCATATTGTGACACATAATTGTAGAAAGTTCATTTTCATTGCTCTATAGCATTCAGCTGGGTGAGTATCTAGGTTACCTATCCATTCTACCATTGATGGTTATTTGAATAGTTTCCAGTTTAAAGTTATTACAAATAGTGCTATCAAGAATATTTTAGAACATGTCTTTTGATAAACCTTTATACACATTTACATTGGGTATATGGCTAGAAGTGAAATTTCTGGGCTATATGTATAGTAAGAACATGTTCAGTTTTTATGCTCATAATTTTCTAGCCTTTTACTAGCTGTTATAATTGATAAAAAATATGACACTTTCCCTCTACTCTCCTTATTTTATTTTGTTGCACAAAATGTTGTGTAAACAGTAAAAAAGTATATTAAATTTAGGCAGAAAGTCCTACTAATTCCACTAACATATGAACTGTTTTGTTCTTATTTCCACCTAGACCGTATCAATCTTAATTGCTTAAGATATAGTCTTTTTTTAAAGCTTATTTACTTATTGTGATTTTATGAATATTTATGCATATATCTGTTTTTCCTAATTAATGAATTTTTATGACTGCATTGACTCGATCTACCAGAAGTAGCGATTTCCTATTATAGATTAAAGTATTTTCAATTTTCATTAATTCTTATTGAAACAATTCATATATTTAAACTGTACTCTATCTTTGGTACACAGTTTCTTAGGTTCACTGTGTGCTTGGGAAGAGAAAGTAACACATGTTTTCTGTCTCTGACCTTTAACAATCCCAGAGAAAAGTATAACTTTTCATGACAGTATGTCAACCTACTAACCTTCACATTAACGTACACTTATTCTGCCTCAAGCCTGAGTGACATTACATTTCTTCCTAGAAGGTTAAATTGGTAAGGTCTCGACAACCAAATTCTTGGTTGAAAATTGAACATTTGGATCCTCCATGATTTCTTACTTCTTTGTCATAGAACTCAACATGTCTGTTACAGCAGTAAGAGAAATTTTTTGCTCCTTATACCCAAACTTTGCAGATTTCACTGTGCATTTTACTGTCTGTCTCCTTTTTCCCCATTCATGACACTTCCATCTATCCCTGGAGCTTTTACTTTTCACAATAACTATAGTTTAATGACGTGTGAGCAGACTAAAGCAAATAATAACTCTAGTAGGGATATGTCACAAGCAAAAATACTTCCTTAATTCTTATCCTAATACTGTGACCAGCGGTTCCTTCAATCCATGTATTTTTGTTTTTATTCCCAAATAATATGTATTCTAGAATATTAGGACTCGGCGGTTCTCATTGGCTATACAAGTTAAAACAGGAGCTGTGTTTTTAAACGACAGATCAAAATGCAAAATATAGATAGCTATGACCCCATGAGTAATCCCAGTGAGGATAAGGTGTCAAAGTAAAATAATTAAATATGAGGCACAAAAAGATAAATTTAATCAGTGCTTACAGCCAATTATGTTTTGGCAGAGTGTTACTACTATTTCTAAAAACCATTTGATTTGCATTTAAGTGATTAAAAGGAAAAGTTACAAGATAATTGGGATATCCTAATTTCATTAATAATTTTTTTTCTCAGTGCTTCATTTGAAAATTGTCAAGAAGGATATAATGCTTAAAAAGTGAAAAGGAAAGTTGGGAAACCTTTAAAAAGTAAAAAAAAAAAAACCTTTTCTTGAAGAATGAATAATTTTCATAGTCAAATAATAAGTTGCTGCTTATTTTTTAATTAAGTAGTAGTTGCATTAACTAAATGTTTTGAGCATTATAGAAGTATGGGGGCATTATAGAAATATCATCATTATTATTTTTAACTATATATATATATAACAATAACTATAACTATAACTATAACTATAACAACTATATATATATATATAT
>NC_048224.1:97490677-97579686 GCF_002007445.2 Ailuropoda melanoleuca
ACCACTTTATTGAGGTATGATTGACATGCAAACAGCTGTTCATACTAATGTATATCTACAACTTGAGGGGTTTGGAAACCATCACCATAATTCATGCCGTGAACATATGTATCACCCCCCAATAGTTTCCTCCAACCTTCTTTATTTATCACTATTATTATTTTAGTTAACACTACTGTATTGTATAATTAAAAATTTGGGAAGAGCATAGATCTTATGTTAAGTGTTCTTAGTGCAAAAATAATAAGTAAATATTCCAGCATATCTGTGCTTGCTTGTAAGGCTTACAGAGTTTTATATACTGCCACTAAAATGACCAACTTGAGTTTAATCACCAAAATTAATACAGCAGAGTAATTTTGTCAATATGATTATTTCCTCTTAAAATTTATTTCTATCTGAAAAATAAAATATGTACTGCTACTTACCAGATGTAAAAATATGTTTTTTAAATAAGAGTATTCTGATGAACACAGCTAAGTCTCTGCTTTCTTTAAGGATAATTAGTTAAACATCAGTATTGTTCAACATGAAGGATAATATTATTTCGCCTGGATTTCAGTAAAGGAGGGATATAAAAAGTTAATTATACCATATAGTCAAAGTTTAACACATTAAAGATACACTGATACTATCTGTTAAGATATATTATCATTTGGGGCGCCTGGGTGGCTCAGTCATTAAACGTCTGCCTTCAGCTTAGGGCGTGATCCTGGGGTCCGGGGATGGAGCCCCATGTCAGGCTCCTCCACTGGGAGCCTGCTTCTTCCTCTCCTGCTTCCCTTGCTTGTGTTCCCTCTCTCGCTGGCTGTCTCTCTCTGTCAAATAAATAAATAAAATCTTTTAAAAAATATTTAAAAAAAAGATATATTATCACTGATTATTAAAGTTTTATCTTCATGCCTGAATAGTCAGTTATTGACATAGACAATCCTTTGTACTTTACCAATATGAAATTACAATAAAAGGTTGAATTGCAGAGGTGTCTAAAATGTCCTTGAAATGAAAAGAGAAAATGGTTCAGACCATATTTGAAAAGTTAATACATATTTCTCATCACAGGAAAAAAAATGAATTAAGTTTGTATTCATTAGACAGTCTTTGAAATAGTCTTCAATTAAACAGACAATAGATTGCCAAGTCCTATAAAGGTAAGACCTCAATCTTACATAGAATATTTTCTACCATTTACTTACTTGTCATGCTTTAATTTTCTCTGCTTCTTTTAGCTCCTGCTAACATCTGGAAAAGGGAGAGGTAATGGAATAGCCTTTTTCATTTCTGAAGAACCTATCATAAGATTATTTCATATTAACATTAGATATGTCAACCTGTGTTGATTAAGGAGCGCAGAGATGTGAGAAAATTTCCCTTTAGAAGTGTTCTGTAAACAAAACTGGGTCATTTATTCTCAAATTAAGTTGGCAAATATAGCACATTAATTATAATAATCTGAAGTGTGTATAGATGCCAAGCTCTATAATAACCATTTTACTTGTATTCTTTAATTTAAACTTTATAACAACCCTTTCAGTTGGGTACTATCATTGCGCCTCACTTTACAGGTGAGCAGACTTTACTAAGAAGTTGTAAATTCCCAAACTCACATAGCTGTAAGGGGCAGAGTTAGGATTTCGACAAATGGAGGTCTTTGGAATTTTCATGTGTGAAGAGGTTGAACAGGAAGGCTGATGGAATGAGACCTTTAGACCCTAAAAGGTGCCTAATCAGTTGGTCTTCTAGGCATCTATTCTTTCATTCAGCAAATATTTCTCAGCCTCCACTTTGTGCAAGTGAGTGAGCAAAGTGCAGAAGCAACAGTAACTGAATTAAACATGGCCTCAAATATCATGAGCATTTAGTTCACTAGAGGTTAAAAACTAATTAAAAACAATTTTAACATAGTTTCAAATGTCTGTTAAGAACTATAAAGGGGATTTGACTGGATAACACATTTTGTGATTTTTAATTTCTAAAGACTGGGGGCCTAGTGAAGTTCTGGGTGGAGCTTCTAGAAGTGGGTTTGCTAGCTCTTACAGGAGCTTAATATTTGTAGATGTTATTGGTGACGATGTTTGGGGCCATATGAAGATTTGGAAAAGAGGGTTCTCATAGGCCATAGACACTGGGTAGAAAAATCTGAAGAAGACTGGTAGACGCTGAACTGAAGGGTCGAGGAAATATATTGAGCAAAAGTGAGGGGCTACAGGGAATCTTGGGAATCTCACAGAATATCCTCTGAGCAGGACACCAGTTGTGTCCACAGAGTGAATGCTCAACATTTTTACAAATAAAATAACAAGAGACATGGAACAGTGGAGGGACCTTGGATCCTAATGGTGTGTATTTAAGGGCATTGGAATCAGGGAAGGGAGGCCTGTGTGCTATGCACCATTTACTTAAAGGAGAGTCAGTAGCTAACTGAGTGGCAGTGGCAGGGTAATAGCACAGGAGTGACCCTCTGCAGGGGCCTCCAATAGCATGTAATTTGGGCAGAAGTGGATCTGAGGACATATGTATTTAATGTGCTGTATGAGTTTAAGTAAACAGAAGCATTATTTAACTAGAAAAGATAGAGCCCTTGGAGGATCAGGTATGAAACAACATGGGTCAGGTACACTTGACTCCAAGGTCAAATGGGATGTTTTATGGGGCATCCTTATGTCAATTATAGTGGATTACCAGGATTGTAAATACCTGATGTGATGGTGGATTCATACCGTCGTGGGATTATTTTTGATGTCAGCTGGCAAGCGTTTAGAAATCTATTTTTCAAATCAGGAAATTTGGTGATAGAGGGCTGGGAAATATTTGTTAGGAAATATTGCCATGTTCTCAGTGGCAAATGCCTAGAAAAATATGGATTTCAAAAGACAATGTAGAGACAATGTCGTAGATTATAACCACTCCAAATGGAAATTTAGTCAATTTCTCATACATTTTCTAATCATATATTTAGTGACTCTTTTAGTTGTCTTTTGTCTCTTCTCACTCCACACCTTATTTCACATTTCCATGACAGTATCTCTCTAGATACAAATCCAATTATGCTATTCCTTGCTTAAAAACCTTCAATTAAAAATAAAAACAGAGCCATCAATTTCAAAAGTATTTAGAGTATGTTATTCCTAAACTAAACAATGGAGCTACAGAGATTATTCACAGTCGAGTCATGTCTTACTGAGGGAGAAAGACAAGTGTAAATGAAACAATAGATGACCAGTGTGTAATAGAAGTGGGTGTAGGACATTGAGGAGCATGCAGGGGGCTAGTGGTGTCAATCAAGGGCAAGGCTGGAGGTAATGGCAAAGAAAGAACATGTCGTAGAGAGACATTTGTGTTATACCTTGAGTAAGTGAATTGAAATTTACTGAGAAGAAAATTGGGGAAGAATCCATGGAAAAGGATGGACAAAGGTACAGAGGTGCAGAAAAGTATTTTAAGGCAGGAAGCCAAACAGTTTGGTGTAACTCAATGTCAGGTTGAAAACGAAGGTAATGAGACAGCTGTGTTGGACTGTGTGGGGGAGGCTGCTCTACCTCAATTATCCAGCAGGTCCCAGGAGCAGTTTTGTAGGTTGTAGAAAACCATTGAAGGGGTTGAAGTCATGAAAATCTATAATCTAGTGTGTGCTTTGAAAGAGCATTCTGATCACAGTGTAGCGGGTGGAATAGAAGAGATGAGAGGCAGAAGGACTAGATGGGAACTCATGAAAAATTAGCTTTTCACCGCTTACCAGGTACACCAGTGTCAATTTGCTCTACCAATAAAGTGCTGATTATAGGAATCAGGCTTGCATTTACATTGGAGGAATGAGGGGCTCGGGGAGTGGAGATGTGGAAAGCCACAGCAGAGATAGTTATGAGTGACTTCTGTAAATGAGTAGAGATGCTGGGAAAGCCTCTCTTCTTGTGGGAAGTCACAAAAATCATCATTGGCTGCCATAGTCATCAAGCGTGAGCTTATAGGAAGACTTAGTAAGCGACTGACCTACCTGACCTGTGAGAACATTGGCTTCCAGCTTGCTTCACGTTCTAAATCTTGCCTGAATTTTGTGCATTGTCAAATGTTAATCCAGAACCTCAAAGCAAATGGTGGTGAGTGGAAGATAACCACAGATCGCTGAACACAGTAGTAAAGTACAGACTCCTGTGCCTCGAAACATAAGACCCTCGAGTATCAAACTTCAGCTCACCTTTCTGCCTCTAGTTGCCTAACCCGGCTCCCTGCACTTCACTCCCCAAAACCTTTGCTTTGAACACAGACTGCGATTCCCTCCACTTTGTTTACATTTCCTTCCCCTCTGTTTCTGAGCTCTTCTCCTTCTTTCAAGGTCCTGCCAAGGTTTTCAGATAAGAAACCTTCCCTTAATGTCAAGAGCAGCACTAGCTTACCCTTCTCTGTTGCATCACGTAGGGTCAAATCCAAGTGTCATAAAACAGCCCACAACAGTGGCTGAAATAGGTAAGGGTTTTTTATATATTACACAACCAGAGATTCAAGGGTGGTAGTTAACCATTGACTTGGGAAATGAACATATCTTCTGCCGTTTTTAATATGTGGCTTTGTCATCTGTCCTTATGATTACAACACAGATGGCCTCAAACCAGTGAATGTGATGGCATCACATTCACATTCCAGGAAGGAGGAAAGTGAAAAGGGACAGGGAACAGGCAGCCCCAGCACAGGTCTGCTTACATTTAATTGACCAGAATTGAATAGCAAAGCGATTCCTGTCTGCAGTGGGTCTACTTAATTGGTTTTTAGCTTAATAATCAGTTTTTGGCTAATAGATCTCTATGGAAGAAATTAGTAATGGAAAGGAGTAACCATGGATGTGGGGTAATGTACAGTATCTGCCACAGTATATTTCTCAAAGTGCTTTGAATAAAATACTTTACACAAGTGTCAGAATTATTTACATGCTCTTGTCTGTCTCACTGAATGGGATGTCAGAGTGGCGTGGGAATGTCTCATTCATCTTTCTATCTGAAACATATAGAATATTATGGAAAAAAGGAGTCACTGCCATGTGGGAATATATTGAAATTTTAATAAGACAGAACTAAGTATTGTTGAGTAAATAGATTCAACTAGCATTTGAAAACCTCAACTCCCCCAAAGAATAGGATGTAATATTAAGTGATTAACATACTTGTGTCTATAGGGGGCAAAACAGATGATGCAGACTTAAATAAAGTAGAAGTAAGTATTATAACCACCCTAGACTACTTGAGCTATGAGCCTATAAATTTTATTTCCAGATCAAAAAGTACTTATATAGTTTGTTGGCAATCCTGTCATTTTGATTCAGAGCATAAGTGATGATGCCATTAACACTGTATGCTTTTTAAAATGCCATATTCCTTAATCTATTCTAGGACTGATAGGTTTATTTATTAGAGATATTAAATAAGCTAAAACCATATCCTATACTTTCTTTATTCAGTAATTTTGAATTCCGGGTCACATCACCCCCTATTACTTATTTCTATGAATCTCTATGAGAATGAGTTTGTCTCTGAAAAGGAGATGATTTGACAACCCAAACACCATTTTATTTACAACAAAATGGAAAATAGTAGACTCTATTAATGAGAAGCATTTTTTTGAGGGGATGAATAATTTGAAACTATGACAGATTCAAGGACTTTTGAATCAATTCTTTTAAATTCACTTAATAATATACATAATTTGTAGCTTGCATGGTACACTTTACAGTTCTATAAAAATCAAATTTCAAGACATTTTCAGAGAAAGCTGTATAGATTAACTATTTGGATTTTGGTTTTGATTGTGTCTTCCTGTGACACTGTCTCCGGTTCTCTCCTGTCTGCTTGTCTCCCATCCCTTGTGAAAAATATGTATTATATGATGTAGTATGTCTTTTATAACCATTGTTATAACTTTGTGTTCTTGCTGGTTTTAAAAAAATCTGCAGTTATTGAATGATTATTTATTCTTCTCAAGGGAAAATAGTCAATAGTTCTTAACCGAATGGTCTTTGGAAAAACAAATCAAACCAGCCTTGAGAATATTGCATTAAATCCTTTAATTAATGAGTTATTGTATTTTTGTAAGTTGCACTGACATTCCTAGAAAAAAGGATAGGTGAAGTTATACATTATGGCATGGGAGGTTTTCTTACTATTCACCAGTATGTGTGGTTTCTACAGAATTTTATGTACTTATTTGTGCTTTACACACTTTCATTTTAATGATGCGTAAATACATAATCCACACCCTGTCCTTAATATAGGTTGTCACCCAGATCTGGTCCCTTCCAAATTAGCAAAGACTTCCTTGCTTTGATCAGTTATCACTTAGGCCTGGCAGCATAAAAGAAAATAAGAAAGTATTACTATTGGCACTACGTCACTACTAAAAAGTATGTAAGTTCATCCATGTTAGCCGTTTTCTGTTGTTGACTTCTTATGATTGATCATTGATGCTAAATTACTCCCATTTAATTGGAGGTATTGAAAGGCATATTTTAGTGTCTGTCACCATTTAAAATGAAAATGAGATGTTAATGATTGTATTAGGATATGACGTTTTACGAGGACGATTCAGAAATGAAAGAGTACGTGCGGTCATCCAACAGACAGATGCTTGCAGGAACACATCCTCAGTGTATTGTTTTTGCTTTTGTTTAGGTATAATATTTATGAGAATGTATCTCTCTCCTTCTCCATCTCTCCACCTTTGATTCACCTCTCTACCTCTCTATTTTGTAGCATTTCTCCTGCATATAGATAGCTGAATTTGTAATGAAAAGAACACTGCATGGGCTATTAGGACAGTTGATGCTTAAGTCTGGATTTATCCTCATTTTGGAACTTTCAAAAAGTCATCTGGACTTCTGATTTCTCAAATTCTTCATTAGTAAAATAAAAGAATATGTTCACCATTTTATTTCTAAAACTAGAATGTTAGCCGCACCAGAATAAAAACTTAATCTGGTTTATTTACTGCTGTATTGCAGCACCCAAAACAGTGCTTTGAATGCAGGAGGTTCTCAATAAATATTTGTTGAATTAATTAATAAATCCTAGTTATTCAAAATCAAATCTCAATTTTTATTATAAGGAGAGAAAGCAGTATTTCTAACACACATGAATGGAGGCATAAAAAATATACAGCGCAAACATCTCTAATCCCACCACACCAAATAAGCAAGAGAATAGGACCAATTTCAGAGAACTCTTCAGTGTCCTTGTTACAGGATTGCAGGGTTCTTGTCTAAGGGAGTCGAAGAGTGAATCTTGCAGACACAAAAGGGTGTGAAGTGATAGTTTATTAACTGAAGGTGAGAACAGAAAGTTCTCTAGAGTGAGAGGGGTCTGTCATTTGGGTCGCCAAATGGCAGAATTTTGGAATGTTGTTGAGGTCGGAGCCAATGGCCAAGAAAAAATTCATGAGAGGTCTTTGGTGCAAGAAGGTGATTTTATTAAAGCACGGGGACAGGACTTGTGGGCAGAAAGAGCTGCACTGGGGTCATAAGGAGTGGTCCATTATATACTTTCAAGTTGGGAGGGGGTTAGGGATTGCATAAGTCTCTGAGGAATTTTGGAAGCAAGGTTTCCAGGACCGTGAGGGGGCTAGCTACTGTTAGGAAGGTCATTTCTTACTGTTTAGTAAACCCTCAGTCATGAAACCTTTCAGGTGTATATTGGTGGGTCATATGCTTGGGGCATGATTGCCAACTTGTATCTTGGGGGCTAAAGATAAAGGAAGTTTCCAAAGGAACTTTTATTTGTTCAAGTAGACTTACAGGATCCTGGGGGTCGGGCTAAGATTGCCTTTTGCCCTTAGCAAATTGTCAACACCCAGGCAGTTGAGTCCCTAGAGGAATGTCACTCTGCCTGTTAAGGACTTGTCAATGGACTGTAAGTAGTAAGGAAATTGAATAATTTTTCTTTTGTCTTTGTTTCCCACATCATCCTGACTCCGTATTTCAGTCTGTCTCGGTTTCCTCATGAGTAACATTCTTCTGATTTTGTATCTCAAATTCTTTTACATTTCTTTACTGCTTCATCACCTGTGAATGTATTCCTAAAATATGTCACTTATTTTTATATAATTTGGAACTTTATATAAGTAGAATAATGATGTTTCTTTTGTGATGTGATTTATGCTCAACATCATATTTGAGATATCCATTCATGGTGAATATATGGAGATGTATTTTATACATTTTCACTATAATTTGAATTCTTTATTCTGTTTCATTGCTCTGTTTCCCTGTTTTTGTGCTTATAGACACTATCTTAATTATGTCATCATTTTAACATAAAAAGTTTGACATGACTTAATACCTAGCATAATGAGTCTCCTTCCTTATTATTTTCCAGGTGTGTCTTCGTCTTTCATGGGTATTTTCTCATTCAAAAACACATTAGATTCTGCTTACTCAAGTTCCGAAATCTCTCTGAATGCCACTGAATCTACAGAGCATTTGGGAGTAATTGAATCATTATTTTTTTTAATGTTTTTTTATTATATTATGTTAGTCGCCATACAGTACATCCCTGGTTTCTGATGCAAAGTTCTATGATTCATTAGTTGTGTATAACACCCAGTGCACCATGCGATACGTGCCCTCCTTACTATCCATCACCAGTCTATCCCATTCCCCCACCCCCCTCCCCTCCGAGGCCCTCAGTTTGTTTCTCATAGTCCGTAGTCTCTCATGCTTCATTCTCCCTTCTGGTTACTCCCCCTTTCTTTACTCCTTTCTTCCCCTACCGATCTTCCTAGTTCTTATGTTCCATAGATGAGAGAAATCATATGATAATTGTCTTTCTCTGCTTGACTTACTTCACTTAGCATTGAATCATTATTTTATTATTTTTCCTATGCATGAAAATGAAATATAGTCTTTTAATCTTTTTACATAATCTTTTAAAACACCCTTTACATTTTTATCCCTGCCTGCATTTCATGGCCACAATATGGATAGTTTTTACAAGTCAATCTTTAATTTCTTCAGTTGTCTTTTATAACTACGTCTAATCTGGTCTTTTAACTCATTTATGAAATAAACTTTAGTTATTAGTTGAAATTATTTCATTATTAGAAGTCATATTTGTTCTTAAAATTTTTTCTTATTTATAAAAAGATTTTGTTCCTTCATCATATTTTTTAGTTTCTCTTTTTTTAAAACATGTGAATGTCTTTATTATATATTCCATATTCAGTAATTTCAGTATCTAAAAACTTCATGCATTTTGTTTCTTTCTGTTGTTTCTTTGGGTATAATGGTGCATTATTTGTGTGAATTATGATTCTGTGTTATAATTTATGTTCCTAGAGATTTTTTTTAGCGATGAATTCCTGAAAACTCAGTTAACCCAAAAAGGATTTACCTTTGCTTCTTCCAGGTCCCTAGGAATGCTGTTAACCAACAGTCACTTTATTATTAAGATTTCTGTTTAAGGATTTTTGAACTATCCAAGTACTGGGATTTGCAAGCACAGATTTGAGGAGGGCCAAATTATGGGGAGAGAATATATCTGCTGCCAGACCCAGTAATAGTGTGGGGACAGGGAAGTTCCCTTGCTGCTCTTCTATGGCACACTCCTGCACTGCAGTTTACTTCAAGTTCACTGTCACACTGAATGTGTACTGCTTTCAGTTTCAGCATAATTCAGTGGTCTCTTGTCAGACTCACTGACTTGGGGGTGGCATTAACACTCCAAGGCCCACCCCTCCTTACCTCTCATGCCGTACCCCATATAGACATGAAAAAGGAACCTCAGAATCACCAGTGACCTCCTTTGCCTTCACTTTTATTATGGATTTCTAATTCTCTCATCCATCCAGTAATGGGTTTACAATTATGCTTTTCATATTTTATGCAGCATTCTGAAATTTTTTCAATGGTAGTGTTATTGAAGAAATACCATAATGGCGAAAATGCAAATCTCTATCTTAGGTTTTTGTTTTTTGCTTTTTTATTTTTTAGAACAAACAAAATATCAAAAGTGATTGTAAACTTACAGTCATTTTTCCTATATTTGCTGAGTTCATCATATGTGTCATATATTATGCCAGGTATCAAAGACATAAAGAATGCAGTAGAATCTGCCTTCTTGGAGCTCCACAGTCTCCAGGGGTGGTGACTCAACTGTAATAGAAAACCATTCTGAGGTAACTTTGTGGACCACTTTTTTTTTAAGATTTTATTCATTGATTTGAGAGAGAGAGCGTGAGCGAGAGACGATGAGTGAGAGAGCACAAGCAGCGGGAGCAGCAGAGGGAGAGGGAAAAGCAGACTCCCCTCTGAGCAGGAAGCGCCATGTGGGTTCCATATCAAGACCCTGAGATCATGACCTGAGCCAAAGGCAACTGCTTAACTGACTGAGCCACCCAGACACCCCTTGTGGACTACTTTTAATTGGCCTTGAGAATCTGAGGCAAGCTTCACTGAAAAGGAGGTATATGAGGTGGTTCATGATGACTTAACAGAAAATTGGCAAAAAAATGGTTTTAGGGACTTACTGTAAGATGAAGAAATAAGAACTCATCTGGAGATTCTGCACAGGGCTGGGAGTGTTGAGGTGGCTGAAGGATGGACTGTGACAGGGTTTCAGGGTATGCATCTGGCTGGGAGCTGATCATATTGGAAAGGGAGATTTTAAATAATTGCTAGATTAGGCATTCGAAAGTTTTGTGGTATTGAAAATATCCAGTAAGCTGGAATTTTAATGAAGAAATGAATGAGGATATTAGAAGATGCTTAAGATGCATTTGCTCTTTGGAGAAATTGCAAGACAGTCGAACAGCTTCCTACTTGAATACAGATTTTTTCATTTTACTTTAAGTTGGAGCTAGCAATAAAGGTAATTTTGACTTTCTCCAAAATTAATTATTTTAATGGAAAACAGTTATATACATACACACAGACGCATGTATATAATACTTCCCTAAGGCCCCTCTTTGTTGCCAATTTTCTCATGAGTCAACAAGAACTAGTATACTCGCATACTCAAAATTCAAAACTGTACCCTCAAAAAACGTTACCATAGTTTTCTCAGGCCAGACCCTTTCACAAAGGATTTTCCCTCCTCTAGGAGCTGAGACATTATTTTCTTCAGCACACAGGAATAATGAGAAGAACAAATGCATACAAAGACTTAGAAGAGGAAATGCCTGATTAAGATATTTGCTGAATCACTGTCTGGCTGAAAAGAGAGGACATTTGTCTCAACAGGTGAGTTTGCCAAAGCAATGTGAGAACAGGTGACCGGGGTGAGCATAATGAGCTTGCCAAGGGAATCAAGTACAGCACATTTGTAGCAGCTGCTGGGCTTCAAGGAGCCTTAGGGAATTTACTTGAGAGGCTGAGCCAATTTATCTACTAGCATCATTGCCAGGTATGTGTTAGGAACTTGAGAAGCCAGCTTGTACATCAGGAACATAAAATATCATAGGAGTCACTATGGAGAATATGAGATCCCAACATTTTAAAGAGGAAGACAAAACCTGAGATAAGTTTACTGAGGCATTTGCTCCTTCAACACACAAACTTCTTGACTATCTGCTGAAGACAGAGTACAGATTAATGTGCTTATGTGCAAAAGAAGGAAAGAAAAAATCCTAACCTTTAGGAGCTTACTATTTAGGGAACATGATACCTGCAGATATGATATGTTCATGAGACTGAAAAGAGATAAAGAAGTATCAAAATGAATATGAAAACATTAGTGCTAAGTTTTAAAATTAGGTTGGTCATTGTGAGCTCTAATAGATGAGCAACGCTTAATAGAAGAGGTTGTACTTGTGCAGAGTTTTGAGAGGTGTGTGTATTTGGACCAGGGAGGACAAAGATCTTGCATGAAGGAGTCACTTGCTTCTCCCGCAGCCATGGCAGACACCACTAATCAGTCATCTTCCCACTGAACCTGGAATCAGTATTAATCATCTTCAGTGTAGTGTTGCAGGGAGACCCTGTTTTTCATCAGAAATATCATAAGAGGTGAAAAGTGTTTACCACCCCTGATTTGTATAGAGCAATTAAGGCCAGGGCATTCTAGGCAGAATGTAGAACATGTGCAAAAGATTGGTCTTAGAATTTGTGTCCAATAGAAAGTGAGGATTTACGCTGAGTAATAGGGAAAGGAGGTTGGATAGTTACAGTGTGGATCCTAGAAGATCATAGATGCCCATTTAGGATATTAGTTTCACCTGGTTACTGAGAACCAGGGTTTTTTTTTTTTTTAAACCACTTTAACTGCAGTGTGGTTGACATATGAAAAGCTATACATATTTGTGTAGACGACTTGATGAGTTTGTAGCTAAGTATATACCCGTGAAAACACATCTGTGCTATAAACATATCCATCACCTCCAAAAACTTCCTCCAACCCTCTTTATTAGTATTCTTTTTTGTATGTATAAAAATACCTAACATAAGATCTACCCTCTTTGCAGAATTTTAAGTATAAGATACATTATTGTTACCTATAGACTCTATGCTATACAATAAATCTCCAGGACTTACTCATCTTGTATAAATGAAATTTTACCCTTTGACAAATATTTCCAATTTCCTCATCCTGCCTCTGGAAGCCACTATCCGACTCTCTGCTTTTATGAATTTGACTCTTTTAGATTCTTCATAAATGTCATGTAGTATCTGTCTTTTTATGTCTAGCTTATTTCACATAGCATAATATCCTCCAGGTTCATTCTTATTGCTGCAGCAAATAGATTTTGAAGCAAAGACATGACAAGGTAATGGAGTAAGTAATGTTAGATTTTTATGTAAGATTGATAGGAAAAGGAACTTATGTGGGGTTTTGTCATTATCATAGAGTTTAGCATCTAAAACACTTCCCAAAAATTTTGGGATTTTCCAGCTTATATGGCAGAGCTCATATCTCACTATTGAATGCAAAATTCTCACAGTCCTCTGCAGCTAGGGAATGGGCACATATTCTACAAGGCTACCATGTGCAAGTCAGGTGCACACTGGATCCAATCTGGTAATGGGTGGCAGTCCATAGTATCAGCAGTACCAGGAGCAGCAGGAGGAGCTATTTCCTCTTTCCAGGGAAAGCAGAGGCAACGATATACCAAGTCAGTGCAATTGGCAGGGCAAGGGATAGTGGTGTCTGTGCCTAACAGAGAGGCAACAATGTCAACAGTTTTTGCCACATTATGCTGCAGCTCTTGCTGTCTAACCCCAGCCACAGTTTGGGGTTATTTTCACGACCCTTTCAAAAAATGCCACTTTTGTGTAAGTGGACCAGATTGGTTTCTGTTGCATGCAGAACTGATCCAGGGGCATTCTGGTGAGAAGAATATAAAAATGACTTAGCCGTGTGCAGGTGGACTCCTGAACAAGTGTGATAGGACAAGTAATTTTTAAGAATGAGTGAAAAGTTTTGGTGTCTGATTGTCTGTAAGAATAAAAAGTGGGAAGTTTTTTTTTTTAAGATTTTATTTATTCATTAGCGAAAGAGTGAGAGAGCACAAGCGGGGGGAGGGGCAGAGAGAGAGGGACAAGCTGAGTGGTGAGCCCAAAGCAAGGTTCGATCCCAGGACCCCAAGATCATGGCCTGAGCTGAAGGCAGACGCTTAACTGACTGAGCCACCCAGGTGACCCAAGAGTGGGAAGATTTTTAAGTGCTAGGGTGAGCTACTGGAAAAATACTGGAGGACATTAGTGGAGGGGTGATCAGTGGGATGTGGGGAGCACATTGAGTTTTTCCACGTTTGAGATGCTTTCCTCTGTGATTAGACCATCTGTGCTTGCTCATCGGCTCCCACTGAAGGTAAACTCTTACTGTGTCACAGAGTGGCAGAGAGGGGTCTCACCATACTTGACTTAGAAAGGATGGTGCTAGATCCTTAAGGATATTCCTGAAGTGTAAAACTGGCAGGAAGCTTTTAAAAAGGTTTATACCTCCAAGGGGCAGAGGAAAAATTTAATTATAAGTTTTCTAAAGTAAATCCTCAAATAAAAGGGAGGGAAGGGGGCCTAGAGTCAGTAAGAAATGTAAGGTTTAGTCAAGATGAGGGCTACCCCTAAATTCCTAATCAAGTTCCTGGTCAGTTCTAGGAGGAAGGAGGAACACAGGAAAAGCTGAAGTTATTTTTATTTTCCATTAGATTGATGGGATGGACTCACAGAGTCAGAAATAATGTCTTTGTACACCTGGCCTAGCTACTGAGATTCATTAACACACACATTAAAGATTATTGTTTTCCCATTTACATACTCCTTAGACAGTTTTTTAAAGACTTAACTATTTATTGCCCTCCCAAACTACGATTAGAGTCATAAACCAATACCAAAGCCTTACCAGCTTTTTTTAAAAATTCAAATCTATACACATGTGGTAAAACCAATAAGACACTAGCGTTTTCATTATGTGTAGGAAAATCAGTAAATAGATCAGTAAGCAGCTATAAACTCAATAATCAACTTTAAAAGAATAATTTAACAATTATGAACATGTATATGAGAGAAAATGCAAAATCCACATTTAAAATTATATAAATAAATGATGAATTTTAAATTGATGTGAATATATTGTATGAGATGTGAATATATTGTATGAGATGGTTAATGTTGGAATGTACAATTGTGTGTGCATACAAATGGAATATATATTTAGGTATATTAGAATATAAGTACCAAAAAAGATTCCAGAAATCACAAAATGACAGATGAGTGAAAATATACCAATAAATTCCAATAAAATTTCTCCTCAGTTACATTTATTTCCTATTTTCTAAGTGATTTCCTGATTAATCCGTAAGATTAGTTGATCCATAATGTTAGTAAATCCATAAGTTGGTATTTTACTCTCTTGCTTTCATCAGAAATTTGAGGTAATTTAAATTAGGAGGTTTAAGTTCTGCTAAGTATTCTTCTAAGTAACCAAATAGAAAAAAGTCAAAATTAAGCAAACTGGATGCTTTCTAATGTACTGAAAATTGATTTCCACTGGACACAATTTTCTTCACTCTAATTTTTTTTCCATGTTAATCCTTTATTCTGAGTTTTTTTTCCCCCTGGAGAAGAACGTCTCTTAGAAAAACAGTATATAACCTGCTTCAGTAAATCTAAAGATATCTGAAGCAATTAAAGTGTTTGTGTAGTACAGTCACTGATTCAGTTGCAACACACACATTTCTATTTTTATATTTGATTTGAATATGACCTATTGTCCTTGTCTTTTTTTACCCCCTCTTATTCTCTTATTCAACTCTTGGTGGAGAAAAGGCCTTTTAAAAAAGTTCTTTTTTCTTTTTATTTGTTTTTTTTCTCTTTTTTTCTTTTTTTCCATAGTAGACCTGTGCTCAAGAAGCAAGAAAAAGGTTATACTGCTGTCTTCTCATGCCAAATGTCCTTGGTTAGTGCATTGACTAATAAAGAGTGTTTGTCTTCAAGTGTATTTTTATTTATGCAGTAAATGGTTATTGAAGTTGTGTATAAGTTGAATTTTTAAGACCTCAAACCATGTGTTAAATATGTGTAGGAATGGCTCTATATAAATTGCCATGTAGTCTCTAAGAAATGCTTCTGTCTGGTTCTGGTGTCTTGTATGTTGGCCAAGGAGCAGAGCTATACCTTCACTCTTTCATTCCTTTACCCTCTCCTGCAAGTTTGCAGTAGCTTGTTTGAAAAAATATTTTAAGAAATGACTGTGCATAAATGATCCCCCTATTTAAAAGGTTTCTTTATTTCTGCTTGTTGTGGGTATCTATGAGAGAACTAAAAACAAATGAATTATTCCATTGAAAGTTCACTTACTGTCCTAGAAATAGAGTGTGCATTTTATAAAATAAATGGGAAAGTATAGAAAGGAAATTAATATCAAACGAGGTCTTCATCTAATAATACTCAACTTTCTGCAGGAAAATGTTGCTATAACTCACGTTATAGATGAAGAAATGAGGTTTAGAGAATTCTGGGATTTGGCAAAGATAGTGCAGTGTGAGGTCAGATTTCTTTTTCTTTTTTCTTTTTTAATATTTATTTATTTGAGAGAGAGAGAGAGAGAGTGCACTCGAACAAGCGAGAAGGGGGTGGGAGCAGAGGGAAAGAATCTCAAGCGGAGTGCGGAGCCTGACTCACAGGGCTCTATCCCAGGACTCATAAGATCATGACCTAAGCTGATATCAGAGTCAGACACCCAACCAACTGAGCCACCCAGTACCCCAGGTTTCTAGATCCATAGGTGTTACCTTACAGTAAGCTGCTTCCTATAATGATAACAGCTCACGTTTATTAAGCACTTACCTTGTGCCAGAAATTCTTCTGTTTTAAAAGTGTCATTGCTCTTTAGCCACACCTGTGGTTGAATACTTTGGGATTATGATTCATTGTAAGGAGGAAGAGCTTACAGCATGGGGAACCATAGAGCATCTCAGTGGGAGATAATAAGATTTACAGATTGGGGCCTATTATCCTGTTATTGGTGATTTTCAGGAAGATTTAAGGAAGCAGGGCTTTGCTCCAGATTGGATGCTGTCAGGAAGTGGGGGTATTTCTGTGATTGGTTATGCTAATCTTATCTAGAAGGAGGGAAAGCTAGAATGAGGCCAAAGCTATAATTGTGAAAGCAGTCACTCATTTGGCAGGATAAAGGAATGTTTGGGGTATTTTTGTTGTTTGGCCAATGTTCAGGTTTTCATCTATGTTTAAGCATGATAATAGAGTGACCTTGTTTGGTCTTGAACCATCATAGTCATATAGTAATACATGGCCTTTTATGATGTTGATATTCTATAAAATTGTTTATGTTTGGGGCATCTGGGTGGCTCAGTCATTTAAGTGTCTGCCTTTGGCTCAGGTCATGATCTCAGGGTCCTGGGATGCAGCCCTATGTGGGTCTTCCTGCTCAGTGGGTAGTCTGCTTCTCCCTCTGTCCCTCCGCTTGCTCTCTGTCTCTTAAATTTAAAAAAAATTGTTTATGTTCAATAGGAGAAAACCAAGGCCTAGTTGACAGTACAGAGCAGTTCCCAAATGTCACAGGCCACCTTTCTCATTCTTAGCCCCCACTGTAGGCCAAGTGCAGATGAAATCAGGCCTCAGGACATTTGTCCATGCCATACGGATTTCTGCCATTGTTGAGATTTTATTAATCAGGAGTTTCTTTAGAGAATATAGTCTGTAGTTGCCCTGGAGGCAGTCTCTCTGCCTTCCTTTGTTGTAGGACGAGTTGTTGAGGGAGCAGTGGCTGCACAGATACATTTAAGACCCTGAACAGGATCCATCAGCTGGATGTAATACAAGCAAAGTGTATTACAGAAACAAAATGATTATTAGTCCTTAAAACAAGCTTTAAAGTCAGGAATCTAGATTATAAAACCCAGGCAGTATATCTGCTGGTTCTGAGAAAGAGTTACTGTAAACTTTTTTATTACATTAAGATATCGAGAGGAAAAAACCATTAATATCTATAAATAGGTGTTAAATAAATTATAGTGCATTAATAAAATGCAACATGTTTCACCCAGTTAAAAATGGTTTTGCAGATAAATATCCATTAGCATTGATAGATATTTATGAAGTATGGTTAAGTGAAAAATTCAAGTTACTAAGCAGAATATTGACATTACTATATATGCATAGAAAAATATGTGAACATAAGTTTATGAAAGTATTAACAGTAGTTATCTCTAAGAGGTGGGCTTGTGGGAGATTTTAAATTTATTTCATCTTTTGACTTATCTGTGGATTCTCATTTCTCTATGGCCAAATGTATTGCTTTTATAATGAGTAAAAAAAAAAAAGATAAACAAATATTTCTTTGCATGATGGAATTGTGCTTGATTTCTATTTTTTATGCATTTTGTGATTTTTAAGATATCCTAAACTATCAGTACTATTAACTACAAACAAGAACACAAAGATAAGTAAACATTTTTTTAAATCCCAATTTATATAAAAATATGAAATTATGAAACTAATAAGTTTAGGAATGCCTACCAATTCAAATGTAATGTAGTCTACACAGCACAGTGACTTTATTTTATGTTAGCTTTATATTAAGTTTTAGTGTCTAGCTGGATCTGATTCTGATTACCCTTCATTTTCAACTGTTTTAGGGAGGGGAAAAAGGCTATTCTATTTTTTTAATTACTAGTTCAAAGTACATTATAATATTTTGAATTTAATTAAATTTACAATTAATATTTGTTGCTTCTACAATTGTGTGATCCTATTATCTGAAAATAACACAAAAATTTTCTCCTCCTTTTTAATATATAAACTCTTTTTTGGTAACTGCTTTCTAAATCTTAATAATTTTGAATAATAGAAGTGATAGAATCCTTTACCTACTCATGACCTCCATGGAAAATTTAGCATGCCATGGTTTAATAAATACTGGCAAAAGACAGGAGACTCCTGGGTAGGTGGCAAAGACAATGTATCACTTAATAACAGTAGCAGTAGCCAGAGTAACATTGTAGTGTTGCTTGTCTAAGCCCCAGTTCTGGGGCTTCTGGGTGGTTCAGTCAGTTAAGTGGCTTCCTGTGGCTCAGGTCACGATCTCAGGGTCCTGAGATCAAGCCCTGCATCGGGCTCCCCGCTCAGCAGGGAGCCTGCTTCTCCCTCTTCCTCCCCCTGCTCATGCTCTATCTCTCTTTCTCTCTGTCAAATAAGTAAGCCCCAGTTCCCACAAGGCAATAAGAGGAGGACCAACTGATGCCTGTATACGCAGTGGAATGTGTTATGGAAGAACCTTGAGTTTAGGAAGTCTTATCTCAGAGAGGGGCCTTACGTATCACACCATAAAAATACAACTGCTCCAGAGGGAGAGCTTGTTTTTATTATATTGGGTAGTAAATAAACACCCAGCAAATTGTGCCTATCTTCCAAAACTGCTTGCTCTACAAACCTCTTGAAAAGATAATCCAAAGCAAGTTAGATGTCACAGAAAAATTGCAGCCCTTCCCACTAATGATAAAGATTGCTTTGTGTGGTTTCAGCTTGCATGATCATTTTTATGGTCTTGCACTACTATGTGAAGTGAGGACTATATTCACACACACACACACACACACACACTAAGAATTTGAATCAAATTTTAAAATATGGCTTAAAATCTATATATATTTATTATAAATGACTTCAGTGTTTACTGGCAGTTTTTTAATATTGTACTTCCCCATTCTTCAGCTCATAATTTACTGTATCTCATATTTACATGCAGTACAATCTTCAAGTCAAAATTTCATTAATGACATTTAGCTTTTTCTTGTTTTCTATTCTTAAATGACTTAGAATGGATACTATTTCTTTCATATAATAAACTTGGCTAAATATATAACTTTGTGATAGCAACTTACCCTGTAACTGTCAGTAGACACTATACTTGTTGCACTGGGAAAGTCTGGGACAAACTTCATTTTAACATTTTTGTTATAATATGAAATCATGGAATTCTGTGCTTCTCAAAGGAATGCACTATTACCATAGAAGACACGCGATGGTGTCCCAGGCATTATTTAATCCTAAAAGACAAACAGCACTTCTTATCTTTAAGTGTCAATATTACACAAAAGTGGTTTTTCTTTCCCTCTCTCTCTTTTTTTTTAAAAAGCGGACACTGTTTTTAATTAAAACATTCACCTATATATTATAAATCAGGATAGGAAAACTTCATGAAATTTTATGATAAAACAAGAAAAGTAATTTGAAAATTCATGTGTGACAGGTAATTTACACTATATACTTTAAACTCACTGGGGATATTTTTCCCTTTCCACTAACATTAATGACATTCCGTTAAATATACTAGAGAATCACTTAGAGGATTTCTATATTCCAGTTACCAGATTTGTTTCTTTTTCTTTCCATGTCTTCATTACAATTTTTGGAATTGCATGCCTCAGAATTTATAGTATCACAGTTAGTCTTCCTTTTACTGCCAAGCTGTTTTATGCTAAGGAAAAGTTTGGGCAAAAGGGTTAATAGGATTAGTATACCAAGCAAGACAGAGCTGTATCAGAATTAAGGATTTATCACATTCCACTTGCTAATTGAAGGGATTGATGATTTGGGAAGTATAAAAAAAATTTCCAAACTCTACATATATATATCTATGCATGCACATCTGTGCGTTCACACACATTCATCATAAACCCAACTGTAGTAAGATCTAATCCTTACTAGGTGCTTAGTACGTGTCTGGCATTCTTCATGTATTCATTTGTTTGCTCATTTATTCATTTACTCCAGATACGTACAAATTTTTCCTTAAATATACTTAAGTTTATCTCAAATATACTTTTAGCATTTATCTTTACTATACTTTTAGCATTTCATCTATCATTAAATATTCCTTTATATTATCGTTTTAATCTGCATAGTATTCCACATATTGAAATATTTTTTAACAATGTCTCTGTCCTTGCATTTTTAGGTTCTATCATTCAGTAGTTATAATAGTAGCATCATATATGTATCTTGCTGCTCACCTCTGCCTTTTTTCTTAACACAAATTATTGGAAGTGAATTACTGAGTCAATATGTATGGTTACATTTAATGATAATGATGCACTTTTTTCTTCAAGAATATATACCAATATTTTTTAAAAAAGATTTTTTTTATTTATTTATTTGACAGAGAGAGAGACAGCCAGCGAGAGAGGGAACACAAGCAGGGGGAGTAGGAGAGGAAGAAGCAGGCTCCCAGCAGAGGAGCCTGATGTGGGGCTCGATCCCAGGACTCTGGGATCACGCCCTGAGCCCAAGGCAGATGCTTAACGACTGAGCCACCCAGGCGCCCCAAGAATATATACCAATTTACAGCTGAAAAAATGTTTTATTGGAATCATTGTTTCTCTAGACCCTAATTAACAGTACTCTAGCCCTTTAAAACATCTTTACCATTTTCAAAAGCTAATATTCTAGAGATACTGGGTAAGTTCTCATAAGAGACAACCAGCTCTTCCCAAGCCCTGAAGAGGAAGCCTAACGTATCACATGGTCATGCAACTCTGGATATGGCTGAAGGGAGCGGGGCTGTGAGGCAACTGACTCAACACAAGTTGTATTCATCAGATTTTCTTTCAGTAAGTAAAACTGAGACATGAAAACTGGGTGACATAATGGGAAAAATCTAAGCCAGCTATCATTACAGAGCATGAATTAATATTACTGTTATATGAAAGTCATAATTGGCCATGTGCAATAAGATAAGTGGAAAAGTGGATCTTCAGAAAAACAATGAGGTAGATACTTAGAGAAAGAGCAAAAGAGAATATGAGGTCCCAGGAGGATACAGAAAGACAAAGGGAGTGAGTGACCTATTGATGTTTTACCACTTATCTGGATCCTGGATATTCTTCCTAATGATGAGTTCCATGAAATTATTCTGTATCATTTATTTTTAATTTTTAATTTTTTTTTTTGCTTGCCATAAGTGTACCTACTCTCTGTCACTATACAACACTGTTACAATATCATTGACTCTGTTCCCTATGCTGTACCTTTTATTCTCATGATTTATTCATTCCATGACTGGAAGCCTGTACCTCCCACTCCCCTTCACGCATTTTGACCATCCCCCATCCCCATCCCCTCTGACAGCCGCCAGTGTGTTCTCTGTATTTACAGGTTTGATTCTGCTTTTTGTTTGTTCATTCATTTGTTTTGTTTTTTGAGATCCCATATATGATTGAAATATATGATATTTGTGTTTCTCAGTCTGAATTATTTCACATAGCATAACATCCTCTAGTCCATCCATGTTGTCTCAAGTGGCACAATCTCATCCTTTTCTATGGTTGCATAATCTTCCATTGTGTGTGTGTGTGTGTGTGTGTGTGTGTGTGTGTGATCTTCCTTAACTGTTGGTCTATCAGTAGATACTTAGGTTGCTTCCATATCTTGGCTATTATAAATAATTTTGCGGTAAACATAAGGGTACATATGTGTTTTCAAATTAGTGTTTTTTCTTCTTTCAGCAAATATCCAGTAGTGGAATTAGTGGATCATATGGTATTTTTATTTTTAATGTTTTTAAGTAACCTCCATAGTATTTTCCACAGTAGCTGTACCAATTTACATTCCCACCAATAGTGTATAAGGGTTTCTTTTCCCCACATTCTTGCCAACTCTTGTTATCTTTTTTACTTTAGCCATTCAAGCAAGTGTGGGTGGTTATCTCAATGTGGTTTTGATTTGCATTTTCCTGATAATTAATGATGCTGAGCATCTTTTCATGTGTCTGTTGACCATTTATATGTCTGGAAAAACATCTATTGAGGTCCTCTGTCAATTTTTTTTATCATATTGTTTATTTTTTGTTGTTGAGTTATAAGTTCTTTATGTATTTTGGATATTAACCCCTTATTTGATATATCATTTGGAAACATCTTCTCCCATTCAGTAGGTTGCCTTTTGTTTTGTTGATGGTTTCCTTCACTGTGCAAAAGCTTTTTATTGTGGCATAGCCCCACAATTGGCATAGCCCCAATAGTTTCTTTTTGCTTTTATTTCCCTTGCTTGGGAGGTATATTTAAAAAATGTTTCTATGGCTGATGTCAAAGAAATTACCACCTGTGTTCTCTTCTAGGATTTTTATGGTTTCAGGTCTCACATTTAGGTCTTTAATCCATTTTGAGTTTATTTTTGTGTATAGTGTAATAAAGTTGACCAGTTTCATTCTTTTGCACATAGCTGTTCAGTTTTCCCAGCACCATTTGTGGAAGAAACTGTCTTTTCCCCATTGTATATTCTTGCCTCCTTTACCACAGATTAATTGGCTGTATAAGTGTGGGTTTTTTGCTGGGCCCTCTTTTCTGTTTTACTGATTATGTGTCCTTTTCTGTGTGTGCCAGTATACTGTGTTGATTACAACAGCTTTGTAGTATACCTTGAAATCTGGAATTGTGATACCTCCCTTTGCTCTTCTTTCCCAAGACTGCTTTGTCTATTCAGAGTCTTTTGTAGTCCTATTGTAGTATTTGTTCTGGTTCTATGAAAAATACTATTGGTATTTTGATAGGGATTGCATTAAATCTGTAGATTGCTTTGGGTAGTATGGACATTTTAACAATATCAATTCTTCCAGTCCTTGAGCATGGACTATCTTTCCATTTGTTTATGTTGTCTTCAGTTTCTCTCATCAGTGTTTTATAGTTTTCAGAGTACAGCTCTTTCATCTTCTTGGGTAAGTTTATTCTGAGGTATCTTACTTTTTTTGGTGTAATAGTAAGTGGAATTGCTTACTATTAAAGAGAAACAGAATAGTTTCTCTTTCTGATACTTTGTTGTTAGTATATAGAAATGCT
The DNA here is from genome assembly GCF_002007445.2 of Ailuropoda melanoleuca. Classification (NCBI taxonomy): domain Eukaryota; kingdom Metazoa; phylum Chordata; class Mammalia; order Carnivora; family Ursidae; genus Ailuropoda; species Ailuropoda melanoleuca. The sequence goes on from NC_048224.1 coordinate 97,513,943, forward strand.
AACAATTTCTAGGTATTAATTTTATATATTGCAACTTAACTGAATTCATTTATTACTCCTAATAGTTTTTTGGTGGATTCTTCAAGGTTTTCTATGTATAGTATCATGTCATCTGTAAATAGTGGCAGTTTTACCTTTTCCTTACCAATATGGTTTCCTTTTATTTCTTATTCTTGCCTCATTGCTGTGGCTAAGACTTCAAGTACAATGTTGAATAAAAGTTGAATAAAAGACAGGAATGGGCATTCTTGTGTTGTTCCTGATCTTAGAGGGAAAGTTCTCAGTTTTTCAACTTGAGTATGATGTTAGCTGTGGATGTTTCACATATGGCCTTTATTATGTTGAGGTATGTTCCCTCTAAACCTACTTTGTTGAGAGTTTTTATCATGAATGCATGCTGAATCTTCCCAGATGCTTTTTCTGCATCTATTGAGATGATCACATGATTTTTATCCTTTGTTTTGCTGTTGTCATATATCACATTGATTGATTTGCGAATATTGAACCATATTTGCATCCCTGGAATAAATCTCACTTGATCCTGACAAATGTTCCTTTTAATGTACTGTTGAATGTGGGTTGCTCTAATATGTTGTTGAGTATTTTTGCATATATATTCATCAGGGATATTGGCCAGTAGTTTTCTTTTCTTTTCCTTTCTTTTTTTTTTCTTTTTTTTTGGTGTTTTTTGACTAGCTTTGGTATCAGGGTAATGCTGGCCCTAGAAAGTGTATTTGGCAGCTATCCTTTCTCTTCTGGTTTTTGGAATAGTTTGAGTAGAATAGATATTAATTTGTCTTTAAATGTTTGATAGCATTAACATGTAAATTTATCAGGCCCTGGATTTACATTTTTGGTAGTTTTGATTACTGATTCTATTTCATTACTAGTTGTCAGCCTGTTCAGATTTTCTATTTTTTCCTGCTTTAGTTCTGGAAGGTTATGTGTTTCTAGGAATTCATTTCTTCTAGATTGTCTAATTTGTTGGCATAATTTTTTTGTAGTGTTCTCTTATAATTCTTTATATTTCTGTGGTGACAGTTGTTAGTTCTCTTTCACATCTGACTTTATTTACTTGAGCTTTCTCTTTTTTTCTTAATGTGTCTGGATAAGCATTTATAAGTTTTATCTTTTCAAGAATAGGCTCTTGATTTCATTGATGTTTTCTGTTTTTTAATTATCCATGTCATTTATTTCTGCTCTGATCTTTATTATTTCCCTCCTCCTGCTCATCTTGGGTTTTGTTTGTTCTTCTTTTTGTAGTTCCTTACGTGTAAGGTCAGATTGTTTATTTGAACTTTTTCTTGTTTCTTGGGGTAGGTGAGTATCTGTGTCCTTTTTGATTGAGCTTATGAACAGCTTGTTTTTTAACCTTTGACATAGTGGTGTTAAGACATATTTATTAACAGATAAAGTAGGGAGGCAAGGAGAGGTTATTGACCCTAAATCTCTAATCAGTATTATCAGCAATCATCTTACTTATGTGAGCTAATATGACCATTTGCTGGGCAATCAAGAATTTCCTAGGCTCTCGATGAACGTATTAGAGTTTCTGTAACCACCATTGCAGAGAAACAGAAGGATCTGGGTAGAGTCCGTTGTAGGAAAGGTGGTATCACTGAAATGCTGTGGATGGACTGTTAGAGAGGTCAGGCCATGCTGTTCAAATATCTTTGAAAGATATCTTTTTGAAAGAAAGGACCATAAGGAGGAGGCTCAGTGTTCTCTCCTGAGAATGAAGCTGCCTTTAGGTGTTCCTTCCACAACTGCCTATTGCCATTGATGAGTGTTCTTTTCTTCCTTTGGGGAAGTAAGAGGAGAGGACACAATCTGAGTGGTTTCTGTTGAAAAAAAGAAAAGAAAAAAGAAACAATGGAAAGATGAGCTAGCTATTAGTTAGGTATTGCCATGCTAACAGAAATAGAAATGGGGGTTGTCTTGAGCCTGTCAGTGGAGCAGTTTCTGGAGATAATGATAAAATGTATTTTGAGAGAATGTGCCCCCTGCCCATCAGGTTTTGTTGCTCATTGCAAAAAACATACGATGTCAAGGAGCCTAGCCTTCTGGTTTTGTGTTCTATATATCTGTATGCATTTTAGTAAGCCAGTTAAATTTCTTATAAATTATTTTCTTCCTTTATTTAGTTGAAAGAAAAATATCTGATCTCCCTATTTCACAAATTCATTTATTAGAAAAAGGAAATAAAGGATTTGAAAATGCTCTAAAGACTTAAAGCACTGTTGCCACTGATATATTATATTGTTATACGGGAAAGACCATATTGTTGAAATTTGACCACTGTTACTAGATGGTCACATTGACACTGGAGTTCACAGTAAGTCCTACGCAATTCATTCTAAAAAGGTTAGGAGAATACTGATGAGTGATTATTGTTGAGCTTGGAAGTTAATAACACTAAAACCTACTATTAACACTCCAAAAACTGCAAAAAATGTATACTTGGCAATAGGTTTTAACCAATTGACATTCAGTTATTTTCAGCTGGCTGAACATGGCTAATTTTTAACTTCATATTTTTTAAAAATTAAAAACCTTTTTGAATGTTTTTAATCAAGATCATAGTTAGTCTTTTATTTCAACTAGTCTAATTAGCTAATGGAGCATGCTCTAGAAGTAGGCTGAAGGATCAGGTAACAAAATAATAAGAAGGTAAAAATATATTTCCTAGCAATTAATGCATCAGGTATTTTAGTCCTCACCAGATACTTTTAGACATTCATGTCTGAATGACTATTTCAGATTAATAATTGCTTCATTTTTGTATTATCTTGACATTAAACAGACTATTTTTCAAGATGATTTGCATTATGTCTTGATGACAATGCACCTAGTTCAAAGTATGTTAGTGTTATTCTGATCTTACAGTTGCTGTAAAATATAATTTAATATCATGATCCTGGATTGAATTAGTATATGTTTTTGATTCATAAAATAATTCTAAGAATAATTATGTGAAAGTGAAAAGGTTTAGTTTTTCAAGGATTTTATTCAGAAATGCTAATGAACATGGCTATTAGCCAAGTTCTTGCTTCAAGACCGGTATAGCAGTATTAAATCATGTTTAGAAACTTAAAATAATATTTGTAGCAATAAGCATGTAGTAATTAGTTTTATACATTATAAATTTCATTTTAATAATAAAAATCATCTAAATTATTTGTGTGGAGTCCCTTCTTACTTTTTTTTTAATTTTTAAAATTTTCTATACCTTTTCAGGTACAAGTGGCAACACTCCTGAACCCGTGGAGAACTGTGGTCACACCCACACCTACTGTGGGGCATGTATTGAGAAACTGAAGTGTCATGACACACAGGTGGCCAGGCCCCACCCAGGACAAAATTTTACTCTGCAATCAGGATGTCACCTTCTTATAGGTAATATGAAGATGCTGAGTCATGGGCTGGGAAGTGGTTGCCATGGAGACAGTCTGTTAAAGTTTGCCTTCAGCCTGACTTTTCAGGTAATCGGACTCACAAGGGGCTCCTTGGCAAGGACAGCCTGGTGATGGAGTGGGACACCATGCACAGCTCTTGCTGGTTCACTTTGCCCTCCAACTCTACAATACCTGCATTCTGGGTGCTAAGGTCACCTTGTTGGTGTCAGTCTTCAGGTGGATGAAGCTTTACTCCTTATGCATGATTTATGTGTCAGGGTGGAAGGTGTTAAACCAGAATTTCTACATGGACTGGCCCACATGGGAGATGAGTACCTCTTCTAGGTACTAGAATGTTGTAGCATCAGGTAGGTCCTGGTGGATCTGGCATCCAGATACTCAGCATCCAGGATGGTTGTTCCACCATTGGGTTCATCTTGGGGGGTTTGCAGCTGAGGGCAGTAGGCTGCTCAGGTAGGTACTCACTTAAGTGACTCCAGTTTCTCATGAAGCTTGTGCACCTGGCTGTTAGATTGGCTGATCCTCTACCACATGGTCTTCAGCTCATCACTCTCCACCTGCTCTTGCAGGCAGCACACCTGGCTCTTGCTCTGTTGGAAGAAGCAGGAGGAGTGCGGCAAGTTGATGAGTATGCAGGCCCCCAGTGCTGATCTTGGTGGTAGACATAGAACTGGCCATTGCTGTGCTCATTCTGCACAGTTTCTATGGCTGGTTTTAGGGTGGCGTCTGGCAGAGGGGCAGAGGGGCTCTTGGAGGGCTTCTGGGACATTACGGTGAGCAGCAACTCAGGGGGCTCTGAGCCAAGACCTAGTCACACCATAGGCTAGTCCTGCTGCAGCCTCTGTGTCTTTCAGTCAACAGGCTTTGAGTGTGCTTGGAGAATGAAGTGAGCTAATAAATTTTTATGCCCCAGATCCTGGGGCAGGTAAAGTCACCCGTAGAAATACACTCTAATCTACTGGGCCCCCTCCTGGGGAGGTGATGTTCTCACTGCCAGCATCTACAGAGGGTGCGTTTGCTTCTCCTTGCCTGCCTGCCTCTGTGGTGGTTAGTCTCCTGGAGTTCCTTCTAGAGACTGTTGTGCCTTCTCCTGACTGGTGACCTCCTGGGCTGCCCTGGGTGTGATGTTCAGTCCCTTCCCCTTAACATAGATTGTTTCAATGTCTTTTCATATAATATCCCACTACATTTTACTTTTTTTGTAGTCTCATGTTTCATTTTGAAATAATTTAAAATTTTTTTCTAGCAGTACAATTAATTCTGCATGGAATACCTAGATTCTTTTTTATAAAGCTCTTATAAGGATACTGTTATTATATATGATTAATATCAAAATTATAGTGATTTCCTATTACCCTTTTAATCAACATCATCCATAATACAAAAAAAGTAAGACCTAATTCTATAGTTAAAATCCTCGGTTTAGTTGGAAGGCTGCATCTTGCATGAACTTAAATAGATGTGGAATTTAAAAAAAAAAGATAAAATTAATTACCAACAAGAGTGAAAATATTTTAATTGGAAATTGTCATAAAGCCAAGTAAATTTCAGTGCTTTCCTCCCTCCTCCACATTTAGCAAAAATTCAGAAAGTGAGTCATGAAGACAACTAAAATATCAGGCTAAATCATTTCAAAAGAAAGGATTTTTTTTATCAGTGACTTAGCAAAATTTTTATAATATTTGCATTTTAACTGATAAATTAAGTTTTATTCTTTGGAATTTTTAATGTCAAATAAAAAAAAACATTAACTAGATGATTAAAGACTCTCTGGGAAATTGCTTACATACATTAGGGGTGGAGTTTCTTATTCAGAATGCAGTGGAAGCTCCATTGAAAATTTCTCCTGGGGGGCATTACCTTATAAGTTCTGTGATTTTATAAGATGATTCTGGCCCATGCTGTGAAGGGTGGTTTCGTTGGGGAAGACTTTGAAGGGAAGGAAATACATGTGATAGCCACAGCAGTCTAGTCAAGGAATATTAAGGCTTAACTCTAATAGGGTGATGATAAGTTGATAGTAGAGGTAGTACAAAAGAAAATGTAGAAGGACTTACCTACCAACTGATTTGGTAGCATAAATAATGAGATGATTATTTTTTTCTCCCATGATATTAGAAGAAGGATAGCCAAAGTATAACCAAGATAAGTAAAACAGGCTTGAAAGTGGATCAAGTGGGAGGAAATAATTATTTAATTGGGTAAAAATGGAGGCATTGCCAATGTGCAAGATGATAAATAAAAGTATTTGAAGTCTTGGAATTAAATAAATTAGGGATTTTAATAGAGAGGGTAAGAAAACCTAAAACTGTTTAGAGTTAGGATAAAATTAAAATAGCATGTAGAAAGATAGCAAAGAACGGAACCTTGCGCATGAGAGTGACTTTGAGACAGAGGAAAAAGGATGGAAGATTGAAGAAAGATGATGTGATTTGTTTAGAGGTAGGCTGAACTTAAAATAATTGCAGTGGATGTTTGAAAATTTAGTGGGAATGTGTTGGTATGTCAGATTAAAGGAGAGAGGAGATGATAACACAATAGGAGCAAGAGGAGTAGATTACTTCCTTGAAGAGTTTGGAAGGGAAAATGTAGAGGCCCTTTAAGGTGTACTGCCCTTCTTGCTGCTTCATTCTCTCTGGATTGAGGTTAATGTGTGTTCTGGCAGAAAGGACAAAACTGTGAGGGGGAAACACTGACAGTCTGAGGAGTGGAAGTACAGGCCGTGTGTAGCATTCAGAGCACACAGAGGTCTCAGGAAGGACTTCTGCAGCAAAGTTGCCAGGATTAGGTTTAATCCTTTCAAATTTGTTAGGGGTGGGTCACAAACTGTATAGAGAGGACAGAATGGAAGAGCTGCTGCCCATCTTCTCTTCATAACTTCAAGTCTACTCTCCCTTATCTGTATCCTCCCTGTTGTAAGAGGGCAGGGATGGATTACTCATATGGACTGCCTCCGTGGGCCAATGGGAGGCACCAGCAGGAGATGTCTGCAGGTTGGGAGAAGTGAGATGGGCTGTTGATTGCCTGGCTCCCTGCTTGCTGGTGTGCAAACAGTTGGCTGAATTGTGTTCAAGCCATCTGTAGTCTGGCTACCCTCCTCAGGCACTTAACTCTGAATTTTGGTTACTCTAAGATCAAGGAGTTGTGAAGGCTCCGAACAGTTAACAACAACAACATTTGCGCCAGCCCTCCTGCCCACATCTCTTTAGGAAATAATTCCCCTACTAATCTTTCCTCATGTTTTCCAATTTTGAATGTGTCCTTGTTTCATGCAATATCATAATTGATAAAGGTATTGTTCAAGATTAGAAAAAATAAGAGGAAAGAACAGCAAATCTGCAAAATCCTGAGTTCAGTGAGTATGGATTCTGGGTGAGAAGAATATAGGAGAGGAAAGTTTTGTTTAGGAAAACTTATCAGAATTCAGGTCTTTTGGATGGTATCTAGGCTATTCTTCATAAAAATTCTGTCATCTTGAAGCCTTCATGTATATTCACGCAATTCTTGACTTGGAACTTGATTTTTGAGACTTACATGATCATACGTGGCTTAAAAAAACAAGTCACAAACCTCCCATGGTTTGCATAGCCCTGATAGAAAGAGATTGCAAAATTTAAATAAAGTGAAACACTCCTAACCTAAAAACCATCTCCTCCTGCCATAGAGATTTTTACTCTAATGTGGGTTCTGGCTAAATTATCATAAATTGCATCACCTTTGAACCAGCCTATAATTATATAGTCATTAAGCAAATATTTATCAAGTACAGTTGTGGCTTTGGAGATAGTAGAAAATAAGACAGAAAATGTCCCTATACCTGTGAGCCTTTAGCCTACTGAAAGAGAGAACACATAGTAAATGGATAAATAAGGTAATTTTAGCTATCGTTGAATTCTATAAAGAAAGGACCCAGAGCAATATGATAGTTAAAGAAAATTTTGCTAACACCAGAGCTGAGGCCTAAAGGAAAATTAAGTATGAAGCATGCACACATCCTGTGCTTTAAGAAAAGAGAAACGCTCGTGCAAAGTGCTATGTCAAGAAGACTCTGGTGTGCTCAGAGAACCAAGAAGGCCGTTGTGGCCAGGGCACTAAACATTAGGAGACAGGTCCAGAAAAGCAGTCTGGGGACAGATCACCATGACCTTTTAAGTCTTGGTAAGGGGTTTGGAATTTATTCTAAGTGTATAGGAAGCTCCTGAAGAGTTCAATGGTGACATTATTTTGTTTTAATTTTTAAACATATTCGTCCTGCTGCTGTGGGAAGCACAGATTGTAGGCAGACAAGAGCAGAGGCAGAGAACAACTGAAGTTATTTGCAATACTATTAGTAATAATGATATTTGAATGTTTACTCTTGCAAAGCATAGCATTATCTCATTTAACCTCAAAACAGCCTATTTTTTAAGGTTAATTTTTTATTTGAGAGAGAGATTGAGGAGGGGCCAAGGAAGAGAGAATCTCAAGTAACTCCACACTGAGCCCAGAGCCCGACACAGAGCTCCCAGGTGCTGCAAAACAGCCTATATTCTAGGTTACTATTATTGAAGTTTGGAAATGAAGCCCTGCTTAGTCAGTAATCTCTTTGACATAGGCTGTAGCAACTTCTTACTAGATATGTCTTCTGAGGCAAGGGAAACAAAGCAAAATTGAACTATTGGGACTTCATCCAGATAAAAAGCTTCTGCACAACGAAGGAATAAATCAACAAAACTAAGAGACAACCTTTGGAATGGGAGAAGATATTTGCAGATGACATATCTAAAAAGGGTTAGTATACAAAATATATAAAGAACTTATCAAACTCAACACCCAAAAAAAAACAATAACCCAATTAAAAAATGGGCAAAAAACATGAATAGACATTTTTCCAAAGAGTACATACAGATGGCCAACAGACTCATGAAAGATGCTTAACATCACTTATCATCAAGGAAATACAAATCAAAACTATGATAAGATATCACTTCGCACCTCTCAGAATGGCTAAAATTAACAACACAAGAAACAACAGGTGTAGGGGAGGTTGTGGAGAAAGGGGAACTCTCCTGCACTGTTTGTGGGAATGCAAACTGGTGCAGCTGCTCTGGAAATCAGTATGGAGGTTCCTCAAAAAGTTGAAAGTAGAATTACCCTAAGATCCAGCAATTGCAATACAAGGTATTTACCCAAAGGATACAAAAATACTTATTCAAAGGGCCACATGCACCTGGATGTTTGTAGCAGCATTATCTACAGTGACCAAATTATGGAAGCAGCCCAACTGTCCATCAACTGATGAATGGATAAAGAAGAGATGGTGTGTATATATACACAATGGAATATTACTAAGCCATAAAAAATGAAATCTTGCTATTTGCGACAACATGGATGGAGTTAGAGAGTATTATGCTAAGCAAAATAAGTCAGTCAGAGAAGGACAAATACCATGGGTTCACTCATATGTTTGAGAAGCATGTCAGATGAACACGGTGGGGAGAAAGACAGGGGCAAACCATAAGAGAGACTTTTAACTATAGAGAACAAACTGAGGGTTTCTGGAGGGGAGTTGGGTGGGGGATGGGGGTGGGAATGGGTTAAATGGGCAATGGGGATTAAGGAGGGCACTTTTGATGAGCACTGGGTGTTGTATGTAAGTGATGAATCACTGAATTCTATACCTGACACTAATATTACAGTGTATGTTAACTAACTGGAATTTAAATGAAAGCTTTAAAAAAATAAAATGAAATGAAGCCATGGAGGTACAGAGGAACTAAGCAAGTCACTCTACATCATAAAGTTAGCATGTGATGGAGTCCAAGAAAAACCAAGCTCTCAGATACCACAGCCTTCTTCACCACCACATTGTACTCATAACTTTGAATTTATATTTATTAGAGTTGGCTATAACCAAATTAACAATATAAAGTCTTCAAAAGTAATCTTATTTGAAAACCAGTGTTGGTGAAAAATGCTAGAGATAGAAAATACTAACATTTACAGCAATGATGCATGAGATGAGACAGTGAATAATCAAACCTTAAAATTTTCAGGACAAGCTGTTTCCTTATGAAAGCTTTTCTTATCTATATTTCAGCCAGCATTTATATATCTCACCTCTGTTTTCCTTACCATATAGGCATTTAGAATGCTAGATGCCATATAGGCATTTAGAATGCTAGATTATTTGAAATTTCAGTGATCTCATCTTAAAAGCTTAGAGAGTCCAATATAGACATTCCCCACATAAAAAGATTAAAATATATCTTTACTCCAATGACTCTTCCGCCAAGAATTTTCCTTTTCCCTTTTAAAGCACTTCCAAAAATAAATTTGGATGAGGCTTACAAAGCATACTTGTTCTGGTAACATAAATGGCAAGTGAAAAAGGGGTGGTGAATGACTAACAACAAGTTCATTAAAGATGACAATATGTAGTTTAGTCATTTCTGGCTAAAAAAAATGCCTCCAGACAAAGTGATAATGACCCAGAAATAGCTGAGTGCTCAGAAGCTTGCAGATACACATATACAAGTTAACTAAATGACCTACAATCTGTCCATTTGCTTTGCCCCTTCCAAACCTCAAAGTGTGAATCTGCACAGGTGATTTGGACAAGGTGGGTAAGTACTGTGGAGATGACTAAGATTTGTGCCAATATTTCAGCCCTTACTTAGGAAATAGATGCCGTTGAATTTCTCTGAAATGTTGTCTGACGAGATTTACCAGGCTTTTTTTTTTTGAAACATAAGTGAAATGAGAAAAAATAGATGTTCACATTTTTAACATAAATATACCTCAAGATTGGGGGCACCTGAGTGGCTCAGTCAGTTAAGCATCTGCCTTCGGCTCGGGTCATACTCCCAGAGTCCTGGGATCGAGCCCTGTGTTGGGCTTCCTGCTCAATGGGGAGTCTGCTTCTCCTTCTCCCTCTGCTGCTCCCCCTGCTCGTGCTCTCTCTCTCTCTGTCTCTCTCTCTGTGTCAAATGATAATCTTTAATTAATTAACAATTTTTATTAATTTTTAATTTAAATTTAATTTAATTATTTTTTTGTTAATAATAAATAAAATCTTTAAAAATATATACCTCAAGATTGGATACAAAAGCATCTTTAATGCACAGAAAAAGTAAAACTGTCTGCAGCTCTTTTAAGTAAGTATTCATTTAAAATGGTAGTAGTATAGCTAAAGAATTTCTGACTAATATAAAACTTAAAGCAGTTTTATTGACCAAGTCCTAGACATTTATATTGGCCTTTAATAAAACAACTTTTAGCAATTCTTCATACATTTGACAGATAGTTTTTATTTCCCTCTCTTATGCCTCCATTTAGAAGCCACAAGACAATTATAAAATGCCATCGAGATTGAAGAACAAGATATATTCTTTTACACTGTTTGAATGGTCTACTACCTATATGAATTCAGAAATTTTTTGACTTTCAAACTGGAAACTTGGGAAATCTTATGTTGAATTATTCTTTATAAAAGCAGTGCATTCAGTAATTAGTAAAAGTAAGTGATGATTAAGAATGCTGCTAATTTTTAAAAATTGCAGTAAGATTTTAGTGCTTTGAAACAGGTTTTAAGCAATGAGTAAAGAAATAGAAAAGTGATAGAAGTTAAAGCTTATGTAATAGATTAAAATGCATTATTTTCCTTAAAAGTAATATTTATGAATGATTAAAGATGCATTGTTCATTGTTCCCTCTCATGGCACCAATACGTATCTGTGAATTTTTTTTAAAGCAGAGAAAGTGAAATTATCTTTATCAAAACTACAGTTGTAAAATTCTGTAGCCACTTAGAGTTAATAAACAGAAAAAAATTGAACTTTAGAAAATGCTCTCTATGGAATAAATGCTATTTGAATAAAGTAGAAGTCAAAATATTTAAATCATATATTTTACATCTAAGAATGTCCCAGAGCTTTAAAGAAAATACTGGGAAACAAAGTGAACATCATATTGGGAATTATGAAAATAAAAATGATTTTAAAAGACAATAAACAGTCCAATTTAAAATAGAGATAAGTTAAATTCAATATACAAATAAGAATATTCTTTTTTAAGAAACATACCATGTGTTTATCTCTACTGTTTCTTCATTTTTAAAAATCTATTTTAATTATTTTTTTAAATTTGAGTATAGTTTTCACACAACGTTCCATGAGTTTCAGGTATACAACATAGTGATTCAACATCTCTTTCTGTTATGCTGTGCTCTCACCACTACTGTAGCTCCCACTACCATCCCTCACCACACAACGCCATGTTTCTTTTTTCTATTACTATTTTCTGTTACTTAGGATTCAGCAGAACCCTTGACAATATTTGTAAGGCATATCATATGGGAGCAGATAGAACTATTTTCGAATGACTGTGCTTCTCTTGAAAAAGCTTTTCACTATAAAGTTCAACCTAAAAATTATAGTGAAATTCAAAAGTTCTTGAGACATGTATTATATTGCTGTTTCAGATGCTCAGTAGTACTCATGGGTGGAAGACCCTGTAAGATTGTGGCAGGAAAAAAATAAGGCCTTTGGAATCAGACCTGTATTTTAATTCTGGAGAAAAAGTAACAATTGCCAATAAAAAAAAAATAAAAATAAACATTGAACGTGTGAATTGCTCTGGGCAGCATAGACATTTTAACAATGTTTATTCTTCCAATCCATGAGGATGGAATGTTTTTCCAACTCTTTGTGTGTTCCTCAGTTTTCTTTCATAAGTGTTCTGTAGTTTCTATAGTATAGATCCTTTACCTCTTTTCTATAGTATAGTTAGGTTTATTCCTAGGTATCTTACAGTTTTTGGAGCTGTTGCAAATGGAATTGATTCCTTAATTTCTCTTTCTTCAGTTACATTGTTAGTGTATAGAAATGCAACTGATTTCTGTGCATTGATGTTATATCTTGCCATGTTGATGAATTGCTGTATGAGTTCTAATAACTTGGGGGTGGAATCTTTTGGGTTTTCCACATAAGTATCATGTCATCTGCAAAGAGAGAGAGTTTGACTTTGTCTTTGCCAATTTGAATGCCTTTTATTTCTTTTTGTTGTCTGATTGCTGAGGCTAGGACTTCTAGTACTATGTTGAACAATAGTGGCTAGAGTGGGCATCCCTGTCGTGTTCCTGACCTTAAGGGAAAAGCTCTCAGTTTTTCACCATTGAGAATGATACTCACTGTGGGCTTTTCATAGATGGCTTTTATGATATTGAGGTATGTTCCCTCTATCCCTGTACTTTGAAGAGCTTTAATCATGAAGGGATGCTATATTTTGTCAAATGCCTTTTCTGCATCAAGAGGATTATATGATTCTTGTCTTTTCTTTTATTGATGTACTCTATCATGTTGATTTGTGAATGTTAAATCACCCTTGCATTCCAGAAATAAATTCCACCTGGTTGTGGTGAATAATCCTTTTAATGTACTGGTGGATCCTATTGGCTAGAATCTTGTTGAGTATTTTGGCATCCTTGTTCATCAGGGATATTGGTCTGTAATTCTCCTTTTTGATGCGGTGTTTGTCTGGTTTTGGGATCGGGTAATTCTGGCCTCATAGAACAAGTTTGAAAGTTTTCCTTCTATTTCTGTTTTTTGAAACAGCTTCAGTAGAATAGGTATTATTTCTTCCTTAAATATTTGGGAGAATTCCCCTGGGAAGCCATCTGGCCCGGGACTCTTGTTTTTTGGGAGGTTTTTGATTACTGCTTCAATTTCCTTGCTGGTTATTGGTCTGTTCAGATTGTCTACTTCTTCCTGTTTCAGTCTTGGTAGTTTATAAGTTCCCAGGAATGTGTCCATTTCTTCTACGTTGATTAATTTGTTGGCATATAGTTGCTGGTAATAATTTCTAATAATTGTTTCTATTTCCTTGGTGTTAGTTGTGCTCTCTCCCCTTTCATTCATGATTTTATTAATTTGGATCCTTTCCCTTTCCTTTTGAATAAGTCTGGCCAGCGGTTTATCGATATTATTAATTCTTTCAAGGAACCAGCTTCTAGTTTCATTGATCAGTTCTGCTGTTCTTCTAGTTTCTCTTTCATTGATTTCTGATCAAATCTTTATTATTTCTTTTCTCCTGCTTGGTTTAGGTCTTATTTTATGTTCTTTCTCCAGGTCCTTTAGGTATAAGGTTAGCTTGTGCATTTGGGATTTTTCTAATTTTTTGAGAGAGGTTTGGTGGCTATGTAGTTCCTTCTTAGGACTGCATTTGCAGTATCCTGTAGGTTTTGGACCGATGTGTTTTCATTCTCATTAGTTTCCATGAATTGTTTAAATTCTTTGATTTCCTGGTTGACCCAATCATTCTTTAGAAAGATGCTCTTCAACTTTCAAGTGTTTGAGTTCCTTCCAAATTTCTTCTTGTGGTTGAGTTCCAGTTTCACAGCATTGTGGTCTGAAAATATGCAGGGGATAATCTCAATCTATCTATCTGGTATCGGTTGAGACCTGATTTGTGACCCAGTATGTGGTCTATTCTGGAGAAAGTTCCATGTGCACTCAAGAAGAATGAATATTTTGTTGTTTTAGGATAGAATGTTTTGTATATATATACAAAGTCCATCTGGTCCAATGTATCATTCAAAGTTCTTGTTTCTTTCTTGATCTTCCGCTTAGGTGATCTGTCCATTGTTGTGAGTGGAGTGTAGAATTCTTCTACTATTAATGTATTACTATCTATATGTTTCTTTATTTTGTTTATTAATTGATTTATATAATTGGCTGCTCCCTTGTTGGGGGCATAGATGTTTACAATTGTTAGCTCTTCTTATTGGATAGACCCTGACCATTGACATTTTTCACAGAGATGGAAAAAAAATCCTAAAATTTGTATGGAACCAGAAAAGACCCTGAATTGCCAGGGGAACATTGAAAAAGAAAACCAAAGCTGGGGGCATCACAATGCCTGACTTCAAGCTATATTACAAAGCCATAGTCATCAAGACAGTATGGTATTGGCACAAAACAGACACATAGATCAGTGGAACAGAATAGAGACCCCAGAAATGGACCCTCAACTCTATGGTCAACTAATCTTCAACAAAGCAGGAAAGAACATCTGATGGAAAAAAGACAGTCTCTTCAATAAGTGGTGCTGGGAAAACTGGGCAACCACATGCAGAATAAAACTAACCATTCTCTTACACCATACAAAAAGATAAACTCAAAATGGATGAAAGACCTCAGCGAGAGACAGGAATCCATCAAAATCCTAGGGAAGAACATAACCTTTTGGACATTGGCCACAGCAACTTCTTTCAAGACACATCTCTGAAGGCAAGGGAAACAAAAGCAAAAATGAACTTTCGGGACTTCATCAAAATAAAAAGCTGCTGCACAGCGAAGGAAACAGTCAGCAAAACTAAAAGGCAATCCACAGAATGGGGGAAGATATTTTCAAATAACATTTTGTAAAAAGGGCTGAAATCCAAAATCTATAAAGAACTTCTCAAATTCAACACCCAAAAAACAAATAATCCCATCAAGAAATGGGCAGAAGACATGAAAAGACATTTCTCCAAAGAAGACATTCAAATGGCTAACAGACATATGAAAAAATGTTCAACATCACTAGCCATTGGGGAAATACAAATCAAAACCACAATGAGATACCATGTTACACTAGCTAGAATGGCCAAAATTAACAAGACAGGAAACAACAAGTGCTGGCAAGGTTGTGGAGAAAGGAAAACCCTCTTACACTCTTGGTGGGAATGCAACCTGCTACAGCCACTTTGGTACAGCAGTATGGAGGTTCCTCAAGACATTAAAAATAGAGCTACCCTAAGACCTAGCAATTTCACTACTAGGTATTTACTCCAAAGATACAGCTGTAGTAAAAAGAAGGGACATATGCACCCCAGTGTTCATAGCAGCAGTGTCCACAATAGCCAAACTGTGGAAGGAACCAAGATGCCTTTCAACAGATGAATGGATAAAGAGGATGTGGTCCATATATACAATGGAATATCACTCAGCCATCAGAAAGGATGAATACCCACCATTTACATAGACATGGTTGGAACTGGAGGGGATTATGCTAAGTGAAATAAGTTAAACAGAGAAAGACAATTATCATATGGTTTCACTTACATGCGGAACATAAGGAATAGGGTAGAGGACCACAGGGGAATGGAGGGAAAACTGAATGGGAAGAAATCAGAGAGGGAGAGAAACTATGAGACTCTGGGCTCCAGGAAACAAACTGAGGGTTACAGAAGGGAGGGGAGTGGGAGGATGGGGTGATCAGGTGACGGTTATTAAGGAGGGTATGTATTGGGTTGAGCACTGGGTGTTATATGCAACTAATGAATCATTGAACACTACAACAAAAACTTATGATGTACTATATGCTGGCTAACTGAACATAATAAAAAAAATTGAAATGAATACTTGACAGTTTTTTGGATAAATTATTTAAATCCTAGTGACTCCAAAAAAACTGCTTTTTTAAAAAAAAATCAGCAATTAACTAAGTTGTTTTACTTGTAAAACAGTGTTACAATTTGACATGCAGTTTTAAAAATGATATGCAGAAAAAGTTTGGAAACTGTAGAAAAATTTACATTTTTTTCTAGATTATGGAGTCATTATTGTAAAGCCCTACTATATTTGGTCCAAAATGCACAAATTTAGACACCATCTAAATCCCAGAACTTATCTCCAATTAGAAGAAAATGCTGTTGAAGTGATAAAAGTGTCTCTGTATCGGTAATGTTGAATAGATAATGCACTAGCATATGAAATATTTTATCATCTTTTATTTCTTTATTTCTTTCTTCTTTCCTTCATTTATGCATTTAAAATATATTTATGTTATATTCAATATAGTCCAGATCTGTGCTAGATGCTAGGACACCTGGTCAGCATCCGGTTGTGAGATTGACATTTTAAAAGATACATAAGAAATAAGATGACAAGGATTTTAGCAGGAAAACAAAACAAACAAACAAACAAAAAACTAAGAAAACAAATGCTGTTACTGGGAAGGAATATTCAGGCAAATTTGTTTTTCATGGTTCATTCAGTCACTCACTTATTCATTTAACAAACATTTATTGAACATTTAGTGTATGTCAAGCACAGTGCTAGATACTGTGTCCAAATGAGTCCAAATCTTTGATTGTCTTTTACTACTTAACATGTGGCTTTTGCCTCACTAATTACACATATGTACATTATTTTGAGACAAAATTTTTATATGAATTTTGACAATGGAGAAAGTTCTGTTTTGTCTTCTTTGCTTAACTTTTTTTTTTAACTGTCTACCAAACACCCTGATGTTTTTAAGGCCCTACTTTGTAATTGAGGGTCTTCCCAAAAGGAATTCTGCTTCTCAAATTCAACCCTGTGACTAGGGGTTCCACCACATAAAGATATTTTCTAATACCTTCCTGCATCTATAAATTCTCTGTACTAAAATTCCTTTTCACAAGTCACAAAAGAAAAATATAAGTGGTCAATATGCAAAATGTTCTACGTCTTAATGCAATATGTTCTACATATCTAAAATTTAGTTAATTTTATTTAATTAAGGTAAGATACCATTTTTTTGCCATCAACTGAGCATAGTTAAAAACAGTACTTTCTAGGGGTACCTGGGTGGTTCAGTCAGTAAAGTGTCTGCCTTTGTCTCAGTTCATGATCCCAAGGTCCTGGAATTGAGCCCTGTGTTGGGCTCCCTGCTCAGTGGGAAGTCTGCTTCTCTCTCTCCCTCTGCCCATCCCCAACTCGTGCTTTCCCCTCTTTCTCGCTCTCTTTCTCAAGTAAATAAATAAAATCTTAAAAAAACCACCAGTACTATCTAGAATTTGTGAATCTTTAATGACACTGGCATGTTTATAAACTAATGGTGAAATAAAAAACAATAATAATGTGGACAATTTGTTAGACATTCTAAGTTGACAGATTTTAAATTTTTTAATTTTATTTTAAATTTAATTTAAAGAAATTTTTATTAATTATTAATTATATTAATTCCAGTTAGTTAAATACAGTGTAATATTAGATTCAGATGTACAATTTAGTGATTCAACACTTCCATACAACACCAGGTGCTCATCACAACAAGTGTGAGGTGATGTCTCATTGTAATTTGATTTGCATTTCCTTGATGATGAGTGATATTGAGTATTTTTTCATGTGTTGGCAATCTGTATGTATTCTTTGGAAAAATGTCTATTCATGTCTTCTGCCCATTTTTTTGGTGATATTCAACAGCTTATATTGCCTTTTAACAAAGTAGAATATATATAATGTATATTATATATACATTATATATTTAAATAAATATAATATTATATATATTTATATTTTATACATATAATAAATATTAAATATATATTTAAAAACATTTTTAAAATGAATGGTAATAACAATAGCAACACTTCTGTGGCATTTATTACATGCTAGTAATGTTCCAAGTGCTTTACTTATTTTCAGTCATTTTAATCCTGAGAGTAAAATATGGGGTACTGTGATTATTATTCCTAATTTACAAATAAGGAGACTGAGGCACTGGGGGCTAGGTAAATTAACCAAGGTCGTGACTTAACTGGATTCAAACTCTAGCTGGCTACAGGGTCTTTGCTCATAATCACTATTCAATATCATGTCTCTAAATACATTCTGCCCTTTTTAAATTGGGTTATTGGTTTTTTGAGTGTTGAGTTGTATAAGTTCTTTATATATTTGGATACTAATCCTTTATCAGATATATCATTAGCAAATATCTTCTGCCATTCAGTAGGTTGCCTTTTAGTTTTGTTGATTGTTTCCAATACTGTGAAGATTTTTATTTTGTTGAGCTCCCAACAGTTTATTTTTGCTTTGTTGCTCTTGTCTCAGGAGACATTTCTAGTAAGAAGTAGGTATGGCTGATGTCAAAGAGGTTACTACCTGTGTTCTCCTCTAGGATTTTGACAGTTTCATGTTTCACATTTAGGTCTTTAATCCATTTTGAATTTATTTGTGTATGTTATAAGAAAGTGGTCCGATTTCATTATTTTGCATGCTGCTGTCCAGTTTTCCCGAAACCATTTGTTGAAGAGACTGGCTGTTATCAGTTTTTTTTAAATTGTACTTTTAAATATTGCTTCTCTTTCTTCTCTCTTGCATTGTTTCCAGTTAAATAACTTCTGTCATCCTTAGTTTTGTTCCTCTATGCATAATGTGTCTTTGTTCTCTGCTATGTTTAAGATTTCTCTTTGTCACTGGTTTTGAACATTTTATTATATTATGACTTGTAGCAATTTTCTTCATGTTTGTTGTGCTTGGGTTTGTTGAGCTTGCATCAGGGGTCTATAGTTTAATGAAGAATGGAAAATCTTTGGTCATTATTACCTCAAATATCTTTTCAACTTATACCTCTTATCTTTCAGAGACTTTGATTATAAGTATCATAGGCCACTTGAAGTTGTTCCACAGGTCATTAATTCATCCTCTTTTCACCTTTTAAATATTCTTTTTCTCTCTGTGTATTTCATAATGGGAAGTTTCTATTGCAATTAATCATCACAAATAAGTCTAATTTCTCCATATAAAGCTATGTAATATTCAATAGAATATTATTGACTATAGTCACCAACCTGTACATTGTATCTCCATGACTTATTTATTTTATTAATGGAAGTTTGTACTTTTTTACCATGTTCTCACATTTCACTTACCCTCATCCCCCCCCCCAGTCTTCATCTGTGAGTTGGTTTTGTTTTGTTTTTTAAATTCCACGTGTAAGTGAAATCATATGGTATGTGTCTTTCTCTGTGACTAATTCCATGTTGTTGCAAAAGGCAAGAGATCCTTCTTTTTATGGCTGAGTAGTATTCCATTGAGTATATGTACCATGTCTTCTTTCTCCATTTTTAAGAGTGCTGACAGCACTGACTCCATCTTTGGCCCTCCATGTTCCCGGCCCATTGGAAGTTAATATATGCCGTGACCAGAATTCTAGAAGGCTTGTTCTGATCTTCCCTAAAGTAGCACACAGAAGGCCCACTTTATAGCTAGTAGAGATGACTGACACACAGAAAGTGCCACCTTAGATACTAGTAGAGATGACTGGCATACAGAGGGTGTCACTCTATATAACTAGTAGAGATCCTCTGGCACAGAGCTGGTGCCACTTTAGGTAATTATCCTCTGACCTCACCACAATGCCCCTTCACTCTATAAAAGCTGTGGATTCAGGTCCAGACTGGCTGGAGAATAGCACCTAGATCATCCATCCACCCACTCCCTCTGTAAGTTATTCTGAATAAAACTCTGTGTAAATGGTATGGAGTGGCTTTGTTTTTCAGTCTCAGGGTGCCTTCTCTCTTCAGAGGATACTTTGCTGACCCTCCTCCATCTTCTAACACCATTCATCCATTGACAGATACTTTGGTTCTTTCCATATCTTGGTTACTGTGAATAAAGCAGCAAAAAACATAGGGGTGAATATATCTTTTCAAATTACTGTTTTCATTTCTAGAGATAAAAACCCAGAAATAGAATTATTAGATCATATGGTAGTTCTATTTTTAATTTTCTGGAGGAGTTCTATACTGCTTTCCATAGTGGCTGCACCAATTTACATTCCCACCAACAGTGCATGAAGGTTCCCTTTTCTCCACACCCTCATCAATACTTGTTATTTCTTGTCTTTCCAATATTAGCCATTCTGACATACGTGAAATGATATCACATTATGATTTTGATTTGCATTTCCCTGATGATCAGTGATGTTAAGAATTTTTCCATGTACTTTTTGACCATCTGTATGTCTTCTTTGAGAAAATGTCTACTCAGATCCACTGCCCATTTTTTAGATTGTTTAGTTTTTTGTCATTGAGTTGTAGGAGTTCATTATACAATTTCAGTATTAACCCTTTATTGGATATATGATTTGCAAATACCTAACCCCATTCAGTAAGTTCCGTTTTTATTTTGCTGTTTCCTTTGCTTGTGCCGAAGCTTTTTAGTTTGATAGAGTCCCATGTGTTTATTTTTGCTCTTTTGCCATTGCTTTTGAAATCTTATCCAGGGGTGCCTGGGTGTCTCAGTTTAGCATCTTCCTTGGGCTCAGCTCATGATCTCAGGGTTCTGGGATTGAGTGGCACATCGGCCTCCCTGCTCAGTGGGGAATCTGAGTCTCCCCTTCATCCCCCCCACCCCACCTCACTCATGCTTTGTCTCTGTTTCTCTCTCTCTCTCCAATAAATAAATAAATAAATCTAAAAAAAAATCAGGCCCAAAAATTATTTCCAAACTGATGTGAAGGAGCTTACAGCTTATGTTTTCTTCTAGGAGTTTTATGGTTTCTGGTCTTACATTCAAGTCTTTAATCCATTTTGAGTTAATTTTTGTGTATTGTGTAAGATGTTAGTCCAATTTCATTCTTTTGCATATGGCTGTCCCAACACCATTTGTTGAAGAGGCTGTCTTTTCCCCATTGTATATTCTTGACTCATTTGTTGTAAATTAATTGGTCATATATTCATGGGTTGATTTCTGAACTCTGTTTTGTTCCATTGATCTATGGGGCTGTTTTAATATCAATACCAAACTATTTGATTACTATAGCTTTGTAATATAGTTTGAAATTCCAGAAGCATGATACCTCTAGTCTTATTCTCTTTCAAGATTGCTTTGGCTATTTAGAATCTTTTGTGGTTCCGTACAAATTTTAAGGTTGTCCTATTTCTGTGAACAATGTCATTTTAACTTTGATAGAGAGCACATTGAATCTATAGATTGCTTTGGGTAATAGGAATATTTGTAACAATATTAATTCTTCCAATTAGGAAGATAGGCCTGTGTCACTATAACTTCCTTTAAGAACTGATTTTAGCATGTTATTTTTCCATTTTCATTTGTCTCAAGGTTTTTCCTTTGCTTTCTTGGTTGACCCATTGGTTGCTCAGTAGCATGTTGTTTAATCTCCACATATTTGTAATTTTTCCAGGGTTTTTTTTTTCCTGTGGTTGATTTCCGCTTTCATACCATTGTGGTCTGATCTGATTTCAATCATCTTAAAATTATTGAGACTTTTTTCGTGTGGCCTAACATGGCCTATCCTGGAGACTCTTCCATGAGCACTTGAGAAGAATATGTATTATTCATCTTTGGGTTGGAATGTTCTGTATATATCTGTTAAGTCCATCTCGTCCAATGTGTTACTGAAAACCAATGTTTCCTTACTGGCTTTCTGTCTGGGTGATCTATCCATTGATGTAAGTGGGGTATTAAAGTTATTATATTGCTGCTGACTTCGTGCTTTATATATTTAGGTGCTTCTATGTTGGGTGCATAAATATTTGCAAATATTATAGCTTCTTACTAGATTGACCCTTTTATCATTATTTAATGTCCATCTTTGCTTTAAATTCTATTTTGTCTGGTATTGGTATAGCTGTCCCAGATTTCTTTGGTTTCCATTTGCATGAAAACTCTTTTTCCATCACTTCACTTTCAATTTGTTTATCCTTACATCTGAGGTAAGTCTCTTGTAGGTAGCATATAGATGGGTCTTGTTTTTTATTTATTTATCCAGTCTGTGACTTTTTATTAGAGAATTTAGTACATTTACATTTAAAGTAATTATAGGTAAGTCCATACTCATTACCATTTTGTTCATTGTTTTCCAACTGTTTTGTAATTTCTCTCTGATCCTTTCTTCTCTTGTTCTCTTCACTTGTGGTTTGATGCCTCTTTTTAGTGTTATGTTTAGATTTCATTCTCATTATCATTTAGGTATCTATGTTGCTGTTTGCTTTGTGGTTACCATGAGGCTATTATATATATTAGTCTACATATATACTAGTCTATCTTAGGTTGATAACAAGTTAAGTTTCAATACATTATAAAATACATTATAATGCATTATGAATACATTAAGTTTGAATACATTTTATATTTTTATATATAATATATAATATATATTTAATATATATAAAATATAATATTATATATATTTAATAATATTTAATATGTAAAATATAATATTTTATTATATATATTTTACATATAAAATATATTTTATATTTTTACTCCCCCTCTTATTTTATGTTTTTGATGTCATATTTTACATCTCTTTATTTTGTATATTCATTAATCAATTGCTGTAGTTATAGTTATTTTTAATACTTCTGTCTTTTAACCTTCATGTTAGCTTATAAGTGATTATTAGTCCACTATCCTAACTATATATTTACTTTTACCAGTAAGATTTTTACTTTCATATGTTTTCATGTGACAAATTAGTGCACTCTCTTTTCAACTTAACAAAGTCTCTTTAACATTTATCATAAGGCTGATTTAGTGGTGGTGGTGAACTCCTTTAGGTTTTGCTTGTCTGGAAAACTCTTTATCTCTCCTTCAATTCTGAATGAAACCTTGCTAGGTAGAGTGTTCTTAGTTGGAAGTTTATTGCTTTCAACACTGAAAATATCATGCCACTGTCTTCTAGACAGCAAAGTTTCTGCTAAAAAAAATCTGCTTATATTCTTATGGTGGTTTCCTTGTATGTAATAAGTTGGTTTTCTCGTTGCTTTTAAGATTCTCTCTGTATTTTCAACTTTTGATGTTTAAATTATAATGCATCTTAATTAGATCTCTGTGGGTTCATCTTTTTGGAACTCTCTGGACTTCCTGGATTTGGATGTCTCTTTCCTTCTTCCCCAGGTTAGGCAAGTTTTCAACCATTATTTCTTCAAATAAGCTTTCTGTTTGTTTCTCTCTCTTCTCCTTCTGGGACCCCTATAATGTAAATGTTGTCCCACTTGACATTGTTTTATATGTCCCTTAAGCATCTTCATTTTTAAAAAATTCTTTTTACATTTTGCTGTTCTGTTTGAGTGAGTTTTTTCTACTAACCTGTCTTCCAGGTTCTTGATCCTTTCCTTTGCTTCATCTAGTCTCCTGTTGAACCCTTCTGGTGTATTTTTTATTTCAGTTATTGTATTCTTCTGCCTTGTGACTTGGTACTTACCTATATTTTTTTTATCTATTTGTTGAAGCTCTCTCTGGGTTTATCTATTCTTCTTCTGAGATGGATGAGAATTTTTACGACCATTACTTTGAACTCTTTATTAGGTCAATTGCTTATCTCCATTTCATTAAGGCTTTTTTCCTGGGGTTTTATCTTGTTCTTTCATTTGGAACACATTCCTGTTTCCTGATTTTACTTGGCTTTCTCTGTTTTTATGTATGAGGTGAAGCAGCTATCTCTCCCGGTCTTAACCAATTGGTCACAGGAAGACAGAGGTATGTTTCAGTCTGAGGTCTGTGCAATGCCTTGGGGATGGTAGCCTGCCAAGAACTGTGTCTCAGATTGTTTCAGTCCCATCGAGCCCAGAAATGCAAGTTTCTCTGACCTTCAGAACCGGGCATTCAAAGGGTATTTACTCTGTGGACTGTATGAACCCACCAGCTTTGGTGGGACCACAGGAGAATGCCAGGCCAGGGTATGCCTGCCCACTGATTTAGCAGGGAAGGGCCATGGGGCAACACATGGTTAGCGTGAACCCACCTTCCATGTATAGGTCGAGAGGAGACCCAGCCTGGGACATGCAGTGCTATCAAGGTAGAGGGACACTGCAAAAAATGGCACCTACCAGTGCCTCCATCCCTGGAGAGAGTTCCAACGACCCTGCTCCTCCAGATGTTTTAAGATTAACCAGTGATCTCCTTCACTTGTGGTCTAAGTACTTTTCAACTTGCTACTTTTGTGTTAGGTCCCAGGATAAGTAAGTCTGTGCTCAAGCCCATTAAGAATGGAGTCTCAGGGGCGCCTGGGTGGCACAGTCGCTAAGCATCTGCCTTCGGCCCAGGGCGTGACCCCAGCGTTCTAGGATCGAGTCCCACATAAGGCTCCTCCGCTGGGAGCCTGCTTCTTCCTCTCCCACTCCCCCTGCTTGTGTTCCCTCTCTTGCTGGCTGTCTCTCTCTGTCAAATGAATAAATGAAATCTTAAAAAAAGAAAAGAAAAGAAAAAAAAAGAATGGAGTCTCAGTTTTTTATAGCCCTCTGTGACCCCTGGATGTAGTCTCATTGGTTTTCAAGGCCAGACATTTTGAGGGCTCTTCTCTCTGTGCATTTCTCATGGTTTGAAGTGCCTGATGTGGTGCTTGAACCCTTTACTCCTCAGGGATATGCTCTGCATTTGTGAGATCCCTCCCACTTATAGATTGTGGCACTGAGGGGTGGGGTTTTTGGCAAGACCATGTTTCTGCCTCTCATACCCATCTTGATGTGGTCTTTTCATCCTTTGTTGTGGAGGAGCTGCTTGTCTACTTTACATGTCTTTTTCAGAGAGAATTGTCCTGGATTTAGCTGTAGATTTGGTGTATTCATAGAAGGAGGTGAATCCAGAGTCTTCCTATGCTGCCATCTTGAATTGTTTCCACCTTCCTTTATCTTTATAATTCAATAGTTAGCCATAATTTATCTTGATATGCTTGTTTTTATCAGTTTCTTCCAGGAGATACTATCCTTCTTATCTGCCTAGTCATGTCTTCCTATATTTCAAATCCATTTTCCTTATATTCATTATCTGAGAGATATCTTTATGTTGAATCATTTTTGCCTTCTTTAAATATTTTTCACCACCTCATTGGTTATGTCTTTATTTTAATCCATTATGATTCTGTCAACCTTTTCTTATTCATCCGCGTTTATTCTATTCATCACTGTCTTTTAACTTAGGCAATATATTTGTAATGGAACTATTTATTTCTATATTTGTTTTCTGAAGTCTATAAGTTTCCCTGTGTTTTCATCTCATTCTTATTTTTTAATTATATAATTTTGAGCTCTTTTTATATTATGTTAATTTTTTTGTGTTTCTGCAGCACTCGCATAGTGCTTTTTTTTTATTTCTTAGATAATACTTTCTCCCATGCTGCATTCTTTGTCTCTCTTCTGCATTTGTTGTTTTTCTTTGTTCATTTGGGTTCATTATTTCCTTCAAATGTGTTTATAGTATGTTTGAAAAAGTGCCATACCATTACTTTTCATTTCTCTCTGATACAGGCATATTTATCCAAACTTTTTCATTGTTTTGATGAAATGCGAGAGATGTCCCTTTGATACTCATCTTATTTGGGACTAATCTGACTTTCCCTGCCCCACTTACCACTTTTTTTCTGTTCATTTTCCTGAGGCCTGGCATTTCTGGGGTCTACAAGGAGAGCTGGGATAAGACTGGGTTCATCTGAGACTTTAGTCTTTCTTCTAAGACCAAGTTACTTTTCTGTTAACAGAACCCACTCTGTCCAGACAGGAGTATAACCTTAGTTGGAATGGGAACTTAGTCTTCAATTCTCTAGCTTTTACCAAGAGGACATTTTCCCTGGTAGACCAGACTACCACCTTCCACTACCCTTGGAAATGAGAGTAGTTGGAAAGAGTTTTGCTTGGTGTTTGGGCCATGGAAGTAGACATGCTGGTTAAGCCACTCTTTCCTTTTGGGAACCAAGGTAGTTGGAAGAAGCATAAGTGCTGGTCTGCTCTTGGATTCTATCAACTTTTACAAGGGTGAGGCTTCACGAAGGGAAGTCTTCAGATTGCCATCTCTGGTGGTTATTGCATGGGCAGGGAATCTAAACCAGTATTGGGAAACCTGCTGCCTTGCAACTACATGCTACATCCTCCTTTGCAGTTTTATCACTAGTAGGGACAACTTTTTGTCTGGTTATACTGGTTCTTTTGCCTTATTTTTTGACAGATTCAGAATCTGGTTAAGAAAAAGAAAGATATTATTCATTGGCCCCTTTATAACTTCTGTCATCTCCTTCTGTGATAGTGCAATGTCCTGGAGAATAGGAAGCCCTGGATACCCCTCTTATCTCTGTTGTAGTTCACAAAGTGGTATGTCAGAGCTTCTACTCATGGAGTTTTGCCCCTTGACCTTCCTCATTTTTAACTGTTTTTCCTCCCAATTCAGAAAATTGGAGATATTAATGAGTATATTGTTCACTTATCTCTTTTTTCCATCCTGTTTCAGCAGGGATGGGAGCAGTGGAAGGAACTGAGCACTATGCAAACACAGAACATTCTGTTCCTTGTTTTGGCTATTATATTTTATAATTTAAGGCGTAAAGTTGTAACTCTGCCCTTTTTGACTGCTACTGGTATATTTTTACTGGATCTTATTATATTTTGTGCATTTTATTGACTAGTAGATTCAAAGAATTCTGAAAGCTCTTCCAAAATTTCCCAGATGTCACAAAAGATACAGAAGTTTTAAGTACACAGTTATTCATAAAGGTAGTCTGGATATAATCTCCCAGGTCTTGTGAACCTTATCATATCATGAACTTCAGCGAAAGAATTATGCTAAATAGAGGTAGGCATTTTGTGTTCTAAATTATCTGAGCAAGATAATCTTGGATTTTCCTTATTTTACTTCCCTAATTGTTTCAAGGAAGTATAGGAGCTAATCTCAAAAATATCTCTTCTAACTGTACCTTAATATTTTTAGATGTTGGAATAAGCTGGTGTCAAAGATTATGTTAAATAATTGGCGAGTAGTAGCTAGAGAATAAGTAACAATCTAATTAGACTCTCATGGAAGGCTTAATCTGTGCCAGACTCACCTAGGAATCCTATTACCCAAAAGGTAACTTATTAATGCTAATTATGATTTATTTTTACCTAACTGTAGTGGCTCTAATAACGACAGACCAACATTAAGCAAATAAGACACAGGAAGGGTAGCATAACAAATAAATGAAGGTCCTCTCTCACCTTTGCTTGACCTCCTGAATTTGTTGCTGCCTTTTTTGGGTACCAGTTTTATCATTAGTGTTGAGAAATACAAAGGTGTCCCTGAGCTTCTAAGAGAGCTGTGCTTCCTGTTAATTTTCTAAGGTAATTTAGAAGAAGAAGTCGGTGCAGGCACTACAGGGTTCTAAAAATTTCGGTATATTATACAGAATATTTAGCAGGAAACAAATCGGCAACAATTTAGCTATATATTTCCAGAATATGAGAGGATAAATAAAATGATACAATATGGGTAATTTGATCACCATGATCACTAGGCAAGCTAGTTAACAATCAAACCATCACAAAAGACTGCAAAGGGAAAAATTGCTTTTTGTGTTCAACTTCTGCTGTCTGAAGTGTGAATGTATCCCAGTGGGTGGATAAATGGTTGAATATTAATCATCCTTGCCTGCCTGGCAAAGCTTCCTGGCTTTCTTGGCTGTGACCGGTACACTAGTTAGCTTGTTTTCTAGACTGGCAGCTGCCCATCCCCTGGAGAAGCACTCATGCATCTCTTTCCCTGCCTAAGGGAAAGTTTTACTTTTCCAAGTTTCATCTCTTACACTTAAATCAGTGAAAGCAAAGCCGGCTCACTAATGCCTTGTGTTTCCATCTCATTCATCAGGCTTCAGCCTGACATGCTGGGCTGCCTTAGTACAGTTTATTATTACCATTCTTGGCCTGAGTTGCCCTAAGCAAAATCCAGCCAAAAGCTTAATAACACTTCCAGCTATCTTCTCAGTATCCTGTTGTTTATTTTTACATATTGGTTATGTTTATCACTATAATACAGTGTCTTGTATGTAGTGTGCACTCAGAAATGTTTTATTCCATGAATGATAATAGAAATTAGTATAGATTTTTATTATCATTTTTATATATGATAAGTACAAACAAAATCTTTCTTGTGTTGTGTTCTGAGAAGCAAAGTATATTTTTTAGTAAACAAGGATATTCATTTGAGTTCTGTAAAATTAATAAGAAAATCCTATTTTCCTAATTCTGTGTTAGGAACTAAGAAAAAAGAGTTTCTTGATTTGCTAATATTTCTCTTTTTTTAAAGATTTTATTTGTTTATTTGAGAGAGAGAATGAGTGAGAGAGAGCAGAGCACAAGAGGGAGAGGGAGGAACAGACTCCCCGCTGAGCAGGGAGTCCCAATATGGGACTTGATCCCAGGACCCTGGGATCATGACCTGAGCTGAAGGCAGACACCTAACCAACTAAGCCACCCATGTGCCTGATTTGATCATATTCTTGAATGAAGTAGAACTTATAAGATTTCTCTGAATCATCACCTTTATCATCTGGTCTTATTTTAGCTTCTGTTTTGCACTGCAGATTTTTTTTGTAAGGAAATAAATTGAAACGAATTAAGTCAATGCAAAGAAGCTACATTTAGTTCAACAGCCAAAGACATCCTTTAGAATTTTCTAAACTTAAACAGTATTACTGAAATTAATTTTACCAGAATGAGATAACTGCTTGAGAGTACTTTCAAAACCTGGACAAATAACAGCAAAATTTTAAAATTGTTAAATTTAGAAGAGTAATGTTTTGTTTTGCTTATTGGAAGTAGTCAAGAAAAAAAATCAAGCTTTGATTTTATGCCCCAATCAAGGAAAGAAGCAAAAGTGAGATTAGGAAGGAATGTGTCTCGTCAGAGTGAAAACAGTACTCCTGTAACCACAGAACTATATAGCTTTTTCAAGTAATATCCAAGAAAAGGAGCAAAAATTTATGAAATGTTTAAGAATAATGCGATAGAGGGGTTCATGGGTGGCTCAGTTGGTTAAGCAACTGCCTTCGGCTCAGGTCATGATCTTGGAGTCCCAGGATCGAGTCCCCGCATCAGGCTCCCTGCTCAGCAGGGAGTCTGCTTCTCCTTCTGACCCTCCCCCCTCTCATGCTCTCTCATTCTCTCTCAAATAAATAAATAAAACCTTAAAAAAATAATGCTATAGAGAAAAGGGGACCCTTATGTACTGTTGGTGGGAGTATGAATTGGTTTAGCAGCTATGGAGAGCAGTAGGATTGTTTCTCAAGAAATTAAAAATAGGACTACCTTATGATTCAATAATCCCACTTCTGGATATATACCCAAAGGAAATGAAATTTGAAGAGTTATCTTTACCCCCATGTTCACTGTAGCATTATTCATAATAACCAAGACATGGAAACAACCTAAATGTCTGCTGTTGGATGAATGGATATAGAAAATGTGGTATGTATGCATATATGTGTGTGTGTGTGTGTGTGTGTGTGTGTGTGTGGTGTGCGTTATATATATATGTGTGTGTGTATGTATATAATATGCATATATGACAGAGTATTTCTCAGCCATAAAAAATTAGGAAATCCTGCTATTTGTGATAACATGGATTAACCTAGAGGGCAGTATGCGAAGTGAAATAAGTCAGACACAGAAAGATAAATGCTACCTGGTATCACTTATATGTGGAATCTTAAAAAGCCAAACTTATAGAAACAGAGAGTAGATTGGTGATTGCCAGGGTCTGGGGTATGGGGGAAGTAGGGAGATATTGATCAAATGATGCAGATTTTCAGTTGTAAAATGAATAAGTCCTGGGGATATAATGGATAGCATGGTGACTATAGTTAATAATACTGTGTCATATACTTGAAAGTTGCTAAGAGAGTAGACCTTAAGTGTTCTCACCACACACACACACAAATGATAACTCTGTGAGATGGTAGATGTGTTAACTAATCTTATTGTGTTAATCACTTTGCGGTATATACATATATCAAATTATCACATTAGACATGTTAAACTTACACAAGCTTATATATCAATTATATCTCAGTAAAGCTGAAGGAAAAAAAAGAAGTTGATCTTTCTGAAAAATTAACCCAGAAAAAATCAAATTGACATTGAAGAATGCTTACAGCGGTCCAAGGGGAAAAAAATAATAATGTGAATATTTTTCTCATCATTATCAATGTCATGTTCCCCATCAGCAACAGAAAATACTTGTGGAATACC
Source organism: Ailuropoda melanoleuca (assembly GCF_002007445.2). Lineage (NCBI taxonomy): Eukaryota > Metazoa > Chordata > Mammalia > Carnivora > Ursidae > Ailuropoda > Ailuropoda melanoleuca. The sequence goes on from NC_048224.1 coordinate 97,544,102, forward strand.
TGTAATTTTAATGAAATGAAAACATTAACCCCAGGAGCACCTGGGTGGCTCAGTCAGTTAAGCCTCCAGCTCTTGATTTTGGCTTAAGTCATGATCTCAGAGTCGTGGGATCGAGCCCTGTGTGGGGCTCCACGCTCTACACGGAGTCTGTTTCTCCCTCTCTCTCTGCTCCTCCCCGCCACTTGCTCACTCTCTCTCTCTCTCTCACATAAATAAGTAAAATCTTTTAAAAAAACATTAACTCCATATTTAACATGCTGTGAATACATACGTATATAGGCGCCTGCATGCAAACACATATATTTGGTTGCAGAAAAAATAAATACTTGTGGAAGATTTTATTCAGTTAAATTCAAGCCAAAGGATTTAGTTAGATAACCTTTTACAGTTTTCTAAAATTTCTTGGTTACTATGAAATCTGGGTGTTATTTGAGGTACTCTCTACTTCCCTCATTTATCCAACCGAGTTGAAAGGTTGTTCCCGATTTTTATGTCTTTGAGGAGATACTATACATCTGCTGACTCTGGAGGAGGCTGGGCATGGAATTAAAGGAAATGTAAATGCTGACATTTTCAGATCCAAAATTTGTAGTTTCCAACCTACTGTGGTCTATGGAATTAGAGCTTCTTTATTTTCCAGGGTGCTAGGTCAAATTATTTTTCGAAGGACATAAACTCTGATTAATACAAATAGTTTTTCTTCAGAAATATCTATTGGATACCTTTATTCTAATAATAATAAGGGTAATGAATTAGTTTCCTATTGCTACTGTAACAATGTGCCATAATATAAGTAGTTCAAGCAATGCAAAAATTTTTCTTGTAGCTCTGAGTGTCAGAAGCTCAAAATGGGTTCACTGACTGAAACTAATGTGTTCATAGGGCAATGTTGCTTCTGAAGGTTCTAGTAATTTTATAGTGGACAAATCTGGGCAGATACAATATTGATCATAAGTAATGAAACATATTGTCATTTATTTATTACTTTTCCTAATATGATGTTTTAAGAAAGTTATAACCTTGTTTTTGTGGTATTCTTGACAAAAAAGATGACCTTAATACAATCATGAGAAAACAGAAGACAAACCAAAATTAGGAGATTTTTTTAAGGGAGAAAATAGCAGATTAATGCTTTTCAACCATGTTAAGGTCATGAAAGACAAAGACTAAGGAACTCGGACAGGTTTAAGGACATTAAGAAGGCATGACAACTAAATGCAATGTAAGATCCTGGTTCAGAAAAAGAAGAATAGTGAGAAAGCAAATGAGATGCAAATAATGTCTGTAGTTTAATAGTATTGTATCAATATTAATTATTCATGTAATTATTCAAAATTTTATGAAATGTTAACATTAAGGCAAACTGGGTGAAGTGAGAACTCTACTATTTTTGCAACTTTTCTGTAAGCCAAAATTATTTTAAAATTTAGAAAAATCTTTTAAATACCTTCTTTAATGCTATCAAAATACCAGTGCAGTCTGCAGTTAATCCACTGCCCCAGATCTCATTTTCCTTGGCTATTACATGAATGAGGTTGTGTCTTTTCTGATAATTTTCCTATCAAAATATTCTACTTACTTCCACTTTGTGACCTGGTATAAGGTCAACATGTTGGGAGCTATCACATTTCTCCTGTATACTTACCCCACCATTAAATTAACTTGTATAGTAGCAAGATGATTACTGCAGTCTAAACCAGCAGGTTACCCATAGATGTAGTTCACATGGAGAATAAAATGTAATTTAAAAAATGATAATTTTTGCATTAATTAAAACTTCTAATGATAAATATTAATGCCAGCATTCATTTAAACAGGCTACCAGATTAAGAGGTTTATTTAAACACCGCCATCCTTCTGTTATTCACCTTTGCTTAGTATTAGCATTGTCTGTATCTAGGCCTGAGTGGCTATATTGGATATTACTCTTCTGGAATCCACTATGTCTGCAGCTCTGGGGTACAGGATAATAAATCATTGTGGATCATTATCCCGTTCTGGAAGTTTTTTTGTGGCATTCTCACAAAATAGGACTTTTGGTTTTTCTGTTCATCTTGGTTAGTCTGTTAGCTAAAGAAATAATGTAGTTTACTTTTTTGACATTTCTGGTTTAGTCATTTAAAATAAAGCATATCAAAGAGGAGGTGGGTGGGGAGCAGGTGAAATCAGTGAAGGGGATTAAGAGCACACTTATCATGATGAGCCCTGAATAATGATGTATAGAATTGTTGAATCACTATATTGTACACCTGAAGCTACTATAACACTATATGTTAACTATACTGGAATTAAAATTAAAGACTTAATTAAAACAAACAAAAGAACCAGATCAGGAGCAGATTTCTGGTATGTTCCACCTAACTTCTTTGCTCTTACTGTTAATGAAGCAAATAATTACTAAATGGGAAGAAATAAGATCTTTCTCTAGACATCAACTTTCTGACACAGAGCCTCTCTTTTGAAACTAAAGCTTGGATCACTACAGGTTTTTATAGGCAAGGTTTATGCATGAAACCTTTCTTTCCTGGCTCTCTTAATGATAAAATTACCTGGCTTTTTAGCTCATAGCCACACCAGGTTCGATTCAAGCTACTGTCCACTGTAATTTACACTGATTAGCTATAACTTTTAATCCACATCTAAGCTGCCAATACTAAATTTTGAATGGAGAATGTAAAATTAGTTCTCAGAGCAGTCTTAAAAAAATATCAATGAGTTTTTCTGGGCCTTTCGTTCTTTCCTACAAAACGAAGCTATTAATTCTCTCAATTACCAATGCTCTGTGAGGAGCAAATAGTCATTGTCAGGGAACGTGATGTAAGAGCATTAATATTGAAGACTGACAACCACGCACCTCTGATTAAGTGCCTCGAAATTTGATATCACTTGAGGGAAATCCATGGTCCCCCTATGTTTCCTAACATTCCTAAACATGACAAGGTGGTTTGGGGGGATAGATTTATATTCAGAAGCTTTTAAATATGTCCTGAAGAAGCAGGGCAGGGCGGGGGAACAGAATGCTACAAAGAGCCCCGACGAGGTTTGTGAGCAATATGCCTAGATGTCATATCTTCCTTTCCTCATCGTCTTTCCCCTCTTATGGTGTAATTTACTCTGCACTGTGTTCCAGTAATTGGAATCCCTCTTTATAGATTGCAAATCCTTTTTGGAAGAGAATTTTCCTTATACATCTTTAGAACGTATTTAATGCATAGGCCACTGCTCTGCCTATAGCAAGTGTTTAGTAAATATTGGTTGAATTCAAGTAAGGAAATATAGCGTTTAAATTTTAACATGTCCCTTAAAAAGTCACTTTGAAAAATCTGGACCAGAAGTGTGTGTGTGTGTGTGTGTGTGTGTGTGTGTGTGTGCGTGTGAAGAACATCAAGCCAGGAAGAGAAAACAGTATTATACAGAGGCTGTGTGAGGAGACTGCGCCATGTGTTATTCTAGGCAGTACTATTTAGGGCAGTGGTTCTCAACCAGGGGTGATTTTGCTTCCCCAAGGAGGCACTTGGCAATGTCTGGGGACATTTTTAATTGTCATGAGTTGTGGAGTATGGAGTGATGCTACTGGCATATAATGGTTGGAGACCAGGGATGCTGCTAAATGCTCTGGAATGCACAGGACAAATAATTATCTGGCTCAAAATGTCTACAGTGCCAAGGCTGAGAAACTCTGGTATAGATCAAACCAAACTGGGGTCAGTATGATAAAACAGAGATCTTATTAGGACATTGCCCTTCTCCAAATAAATGTAAAATTATTTTATTATGTGCTTTGCTTCTATTTTAAGTATGTATCTTTCTCACTTGCACTCCTATCCCACATAATAATATTATTGCGAAAATGAAAATCTCCGCCTTTAAAGTTAGAGTAGAAGCAGGACCTAGAGTAGCTTTCTTTTAAGAACTTTCCTATTCTGACATCCTGATTTTTTTCCCCTCTGTGTGATCTTACCAGAAAGAGGGCTGGGCAGACTTCTTACATGGCCTTATACGTAGGTAGGATAAGCAGGTCCTGCCTTTTGGGAAGGCAAATTTACTTCTACATCTTTTCCTCTTCTGCTTTTTGGGGGGTTATGGGGGTAGGGAGGGAGATAGTGTATGTACTCCCAGATTGAAGGGATAAAATTTAGCATAAGAAAAGTAAAGTTTGAAACGAGAGTGACAACCGAAACACAATTACAAAGGTGAAACAGGAATCATGTCCACTTTAGCAGTGTGGCCAAATTTAACTTGAATTAGGGGTTTCAGTTAATCTCTGATTTATAGAGCATTCACTTAAATGGGTTTAAAAAGTGACTAAAGCAATTGAAATTATGATATCAGAGATTTGGCAATCATCTGAACCTGAAGGTCATGGCACAATTAGGCACAATTAGGCTGAGGAATCCTGGCTTGGAACCTGGAAGCCCTGAGTTAGTCTAGTAATTTTCTTGGTTTTCCTTCTACTCTGGATCTAGGATAACCCAGGACAGAGTCAAACTTCTTGAACTGTTTGCTAATGCAAATCTTGAGATATTCCTCAGCCAGTCAACCAACCAATAATCAGCTCAAGGTTATCCCTGTACCACATAGAACAAGTTGTCAGTATTTAAGGCATAAAACTCATTTTGGTGAAATGCTCTGACTATTGGCATTACTCTTAGATGATAACATATTGTGCTTGTTGACACACCAACATTTCCTGTCCTCCAAGTTCTGACTCAAACCTGTAATAATGTGTTTACAATAGTTTCCTCAATGATACGAACGATTTGCCTATGAGCTGAAAATATGCAACATGATACCCATTATTATCAATCTATGCATACTGCAAACCCAATTCATGGTTATTAATGTGAACACTGCACCTACCTCTTTTTGCTTTCAGCTCCTGAATTTTTATCTATTTTTTCAGTGGTGAAAAAGAAGTTTCATAGCTCAGCAAAGTCTTAGAACTTTTTTTTTTTAAATAAACAGGCTGTAGAAGACAGCTGCATCTAGCTATAAAACATCAAGCAAGTGACCCAGGACTTGTTATTTTTCTTCTCAGTTTCTGTAGCTAAGGCAAGGGCTTTTTCTTGGCCTCTACTCAGTGATATGCAAAAACCTGAGGCTTTTAAAGTCAGAGAGGAAACAGAGAAGGCAAGCTTTTGTTTCACAAAGAAATCCCAGCAAGTTATCTAGGGATGCATTATTAATCATCTCCTCTTGTTGACAGCACGGGGATCACTTTGTTGATATTCATCGTGTCAGTTGGTAAAAAAAAGCAGGGGGGCAGGGGAGATCGAATAACATCAGTACTCTTACAATTGCTCTCTGTTTCTGCTTTATATTTGGAAATTTAGTACAGTGCATGGCTGTTTCAGTAATTGTGGTGTAATAAACCTCTGTGGAGGATGGTGTAACATGTTTGTCTCTGCAGAGCCCCATAGCAAATAACATGTACATCATCAACTCTCAGACAACTCTTTGAGATGGCCTATAACTACTGAGCACATACCAGGGAATGATGTATAATTTGTATCCTGATATAGAAAGAAAAGTGAATAAAATTTGACCAGCTGAAAGTTTCTCATTAACTCTAGAGAGCTCTAGTAGTTCTTATTTCCTGGTTTCATCAGGAAAGTGTGGTTAGCATGTACTTTGAGTCTATAAACACTCCATCCTGCCAATGATACAAAAAAAAAAAAAATCCACACTGTGCAATCTAATTTCCCATATCTTGTCCCTTGTAGAATTTCGAAAGCGTGGATACAGATGCTTTGAGTACAGATCTACTCTTTATTTATCAAGGGGCTTTGTTCTTTTAAATTGCCTCCATGAAGATTCCATGATCTGGGACTGGAGTGGCTGCATGATTGGCCAGGAACAGTGGCAAATGACAATGAGAGGCCCCTTGGTTAAAAATCATGAAGGGGGTGCCTGGATGGCTGAGTTGGTTAAGCATTCGGCTCTTGATTTCCACTCAGGTCATGATCTTGGGGTCTTGGGTTTGAGCCCCACATCAGGCTCTGTGCTCACCGGAAGTCTGCTTGAGATTCTCTCTCCTCCTCTCCTTCTGCCCTCCCCCTCCCAGTAATAAATAAATAATAAATCTTTAAATACAAATAAATAAAAATAAAAATTATGAAGAATTTTGTGATGGCAACAGCAGGACATTACACCAAGCATGGAATCCTCTGTGGCCACTCAGATTGCACAACCACAAAGCCCATCTACAAAACTGGCCTACCTAATAAGACCCATGCCCATGAAGGTTACTTGGACATGATACCCATTAGATAGCCATTCTACACAATGAAAGCCCTGTATATATCGTTTTTTTATTATAAAGTTCTCCCTATTACTTTATGATACTTCCAATGGTATTGAAAAGCCCAATTCAAGTCATTTTTTGTAATTTTATTGAGGTATAGAGGAAGTAAACTGACGTACACATATATAGAGTGCAAAACTGGCAATTTTCAACATATGCAACCTCCCAAAAGATCATCACCACGAGAAAGGTAACAAATGTTTTTATCATCCTCAAAAGCTTCTTTGTGCCTTTTTGCAATCCATCCTTCCTTCTCCCCACCCTGTCCCCTAGCACCCACTGATAGGCTTTCTGTCACTGTAGATTCTTTCAATTTTCTGCAAGCATAGAATATGTACATTTGTACATATGATTTTGAAGTTCATTCGTATTGCTACATGTATCAATATTTCATTATTTTTTATTGCTGATCAGTATTCCTTTCAGTGAACTGTTTATCCATCATATGCTAATAGACATTCGTGTTTTCTTTAGTGTTTGGCTCTTGTGTGTAAAGCTGCTGTGAATACCCATCCTTGTATAAAATTTGTTTTTTTATTTTCTCTGGTGAATACCTGGGATAGGAATAGTTGAGTTACATAGTGGCAAATTGTTTCCTAAAGTGGTTGTTGCATTTTATATTCCCAACAGCAATGTGTGAAGGTAATGTAGGAAATGTTGGTATTTGGAGCCGATGGCCAAGAAAGAATTCTTGAGACATCTTTAGGCCAAAAGGTGGTTTTATTAAAGCACAGGGACAGGACCTGTGGGCAGAAAGAGCTGCACTGGGATTATGACAGGTGACTGATTATATACTTTCAAGTTGGGGGAGGTTAGGGACACCACAAGCCTCCAAAGTATTTTGGAAACAAGATTTCTGGACCTGGACCCTTGAGGGGGCTAGCTATTGTTAGAAAAAGGTCATTTACTACTGTTTAGTAAACCCTCTGTCATGAGACCCTTCAGATGTGTATCAGTGGACCATATGCTTGGAGAATGATTGCTAACATGTATCTTGCGGGGTAGAGATAAAGGAAATTCCCAAAGGATTTTTTATATGTTAAAGTAGACTCACGGGATCCTGGGAGTCGGGCTAAGATTGCCTTTTGCCCTTAGCAAAGTGTCAACATCAAGGCAGGTGAGCTCACAGAGGAAGGTCACTCCGCCTGTTTCAAGGACTTGCCAATGGGCTGTAGGCAGTAAGGAGATTTAATTTTTTCTACTGCCTTTGTTTCCCATATCAAAGGTTCTAGTAGTTCCATTTACTCAAAACACTTGTTATGGTCAGAAAAGACCAACTCATGTGATATTTAATTCTCTTCTAATATTACCTTAAATTTATTTTTAGAGAATGTCTCAGAGAATTCTGATTATTTCCAAAATTTTATTATGAAAAGTTTCAAGCAGAAAAGTTGAAAAAATTGTACAGTGAACGCTTATATATATACCACCTAAATCTAATAATTATTATTTTGCTATGTTTGCTTTATCACCTATCTATACATTTATCTCGCCATCTATCCAGTCACCACTTAATTTTAAAGGATAAAAGAATATGTAAGTATAACGGGGAATAGCAATTCTCAGACACAGATTGTCATCCAATAAAAATTATGTTTTCTTCTAAGATTTTTCCCTTACAGCTGATATTTTCTTGTTAGATTAAAAAATCGAATCTAGAACAGAATTTGGAGATCATGTAGTTCTCAATATCATCATTTTCTTCACTACACAAATGAATCTATGGCCAAATCAAACGATTAATGCAAGGTAATAAGGTTAATCATAAATCAGATTTCCTGACTTCTAGATCAACATTCTGTGCACAAATCCACATTTTCTCACAGTATTAATGATTCATATTTTAAATGAATAAAATATGTTCCTATTACTGAATTGTAAAAAATTATTTTGCAGTCCATTTATGAAGCTACAATTCTGTATTATAATTACATACAAAAGCCTGTGTTTTTAAAGTTGAAAGGAATATTAGTATCCCTGAGTTTTTTCCAAGTCTAGTGCGCATTTGAAACCTGACTCTGGAGTAAGTGGGTTAGTACTTTGAAAAAATGTTTAAGGCAATTCAGTTATTTTTCCTAATTTTCTTTATTTGGAATGAAACATTAAGTATATAAATGACCCATATTCTTTGGTCCCTTTTTGTCTCCATTTACCAATCTTTGGGACATTTATCTTCGTGCCAGCAACTCCATCAGAGGATTTTTCAGATGAAGGAAAGGAAATGGAACTTAGGTCCAATTTTATTTGTTAATAAGAAGGAGGTTGAAAGTAATGGTTAAAATTGGATTTTTAAGCTATCAGTGGATGTAATTTATTCCATCATGCCGGGTCCCCATTTGCCTTCTCTTTATTGCAGGTAATTGAGAATTAGTCACGTTTGTTATTTTTAGCACTCCCCGATTTTGTCTGGAAATGGAAATGAAATCACAAAAACAGGTAAAGAAAAGCTATCAAAAATATTTTTAAAATCACCACTCCTGATTCAGTGGGCCAGGAAATATTAGGAGACTTGGAAAAGGATTGTTCTAAGATAAAAATTAGGTGGGTTTCGTTTTAGTTGATTATTCACCTAAATAACCAAGATTGAGTCAAATCACTGAGAAGATCTCCTGGCCGCACATCCTAAAGTCAGTGTGTTGGTGCTAAGAAGAGACCAGGGGACTCTTATTTCATTTCTTTTACTACTGATGCTTGATTTTGAGAAAATGAATTTTTGAAGCTTTGGAAAGGGGCTTTTAGCTTGCTTTTTTCTCCCTTAACCTTGAAATTTTACCCATTAACACAAACTGTTTTTTAGAAAAAATATTCCAGATGCATTTAAAAATTTGATGGTCAGTAGACAGTTTAATCTGAAGAAAAAAGACTGATTTATATTTCTAGGCTCCCTCAAAATAGAAAGTAGAGCAGCCAGTACTATTTCCTTGTAAGAGTTTAAATTCACGTACAGGCTGTTAATTTGAAGGGCATTTGAAGTTTAAATTATAATGCATCAGTCATCCTTGAAAACTCAGGCAATTAATATACACAAATACAAAATTCCCTAAACAATATTTTTGTCCACACTTCATTTATATATGCTTATAGGAATTACTCATGCTAAACTGCAATTTATCAAATCCCTGGTAACAAAACAAATCACCTTGTCATTTTATACTTAAAAATGTCAATAATAACTTTTTTCAAAATGCAGGTATGGCATTTGATTGTAAATACTTAGTGATGCCAGAATTCTCATCTTATTAGTGAGAGGGAAAAATGTTCTATTTTAAGAATCACAATGCTGGTTAACAAGTTATTATTAACATAATAAATTATTATTTCCTTTGTTAAAAGGATCTTCTGACATCTTCAAATTTAACACATCTACCAAGTGGAAGTTACTCATTTATCATCCTAGAGATCAGTATCACCACTTTTAAATACATATACTTACAATAATGGCAATGCCCTATGCTCTGTTACAGATCTCGTTGGCTTTTTACACAAGTGAATTAACCTGGGGACAGTCCTCTATCCCTGAAAGTAGAAAGAACTTCTCAGTAAATAACTTTAAAGAACAGTGTCTATTACACACAAGTATTCAGAGGAATTTACAAATGATTTGGCAATATATTTGGGGGAACTAAATGCCAATATTTTATTCAATCTACTTTTGAATTTTTATTTTAAAACCAAGAGATTGTGTTTTTTTAATCTAATTTTTCCTTTCATCATATTTATGCAGATCCTTCAAAGTGCACAGAAATGGTTAAAAATTTTAATGGAAAGTTACTCATTTGGGTAAGAAACATGGAAAATAACCTGATTATGTTAATGATTAAAAAATATACATTTAATAATTGATAATGGTAAAAAGTTAATGATAATAATTTGATAAATAAATGCCTACGAGGGAAATTTTGAGAAGGTAAGTGGTATATGCCACTGATAAATTATAATGGGGCAGAGAACCAGAGATTTTTAATTTGGAGAGGTTTTACTTGTCTTTGAAAATATCAACAGAAAGTCATCTTCCTTACCTTAGTCCATGACCTTTTTTTTTTAATTTAAATTCAATTAGCCAACTTATAGTACATCATTAGTTTCAGATGTAGTGTTTAATAATTTATCAGTCTCATATAATACCCTGTGCTCATCACATCACGTGCCCTCCTTAATACCCATCACCCAATTACCCCATCCCCCCATTCCCCTCCCCTCCAGCAACCCTCAGTTTGTTTCCAATAGTTAAGAGTTTCTCATGGTTTTTCTCCCTCTTTGATGACTTCTCATTCAGTCTTCTTCTATTATCCTCTGCCCTGTTTCTTAAGTTCCACATATGATTGAAACCATATGATAATTATCTTTCTATGATTGACTTATTTCACTCAGTATAATACTCTTCAGTTCCATCCACATTGATGTAAATGGTAAGTATTCATCCTTTCTGATGGCTGAGTAATATTCCATTGTATATATATACCACATCTTTATCCATTCATCTGTCGACGGACATCTTGGCTCTTTCCACAGTTTGGCTATTGTGGACATTGCTGCTATGAACACTGGAGTGCTGGTGCCCCTTCAGATCACTACATTTGTGTCTTTGGCATAAATACCTAGTAGTGCAATTGCTAGGTCATAGGGTAGCTCTATTTTTAACGTCTTGAGGAACCTCCATATCATTTTCCAGAGTGGCTGTACCAGCTTGCATTCCCACCAACAGTGTAAGAGGCTTCCCCTTTCTCTGCAACCTCGCCAACATTTGTTGTTTCCTGTCTTGTTAATTTTAGCCATTCTGACTGATGTGAGGCAGTATCTCATTGTGGTTTTGATTTGTATTTCCCAGATGCTGAGTGATGTTGAACATTTCTTCATGTGTCTGTTGGCCATTTGTATGTCTTCTTTGGAGAAATATCTGTTCATGTCTTCTGCCCATTTCTTGACTGGATTCTTTGTTTTTTAGGTGTTGAATTTGATAAGTTCTTTATAGATCTTGGATACTAGCCCTTTATCTGATAAGTCATTTGCAAATATCTTCTTCCATTCCATGGGTTGCCTTTTAGTTTTGTTGACTGTACTGTGCAGAAGCTTTTTATCTTGATGAAGTCCCAATTAGCTCATTTTTGCTTTTGTTTCCCTTGCCTTTGGAGACGTGTCTAGCAAGAAGTTGCTGTGACTGAGGTCGAAGAGGTTGCTGTCTGTGTTCTTCTCTAGGATTTTGATGGATTCCTGTCTCACATTTAGGTCTGTCATCCATTTTGAGTTTATCTTTGTGTATGGTGTAAGAAAATGGTCCAGTTTCATTCTTCTACATGTGGCTGCTGGGAAAATTGGACAGCCCCATGACCTTTATTCCTACCTAATTCTCAGCCTTAGCTTGCCCTAGCCCTTTACCATGGGACCCACTCATATTCCCAAATCAGGATAGAAAGAGTGGGCAGGGGTGCCTCGCTGGCTCAGGTGGTAGAGCATGTGACTCTTGATCTTGGGGTTGTGAGTTTAAGGCCTGTGTTGGGTGTAAAGATTACTTTAAAACAAAATCTTAAAAAGAGAGAGGGAGAGAGAGGGCATATTTAGAGAGTCCTGTGGTTTTCAAGAGTAGGAACTTTTATAGAAAATTTTTACAAGCTCAAACTCAGTGTACATCTTCTGACAGATACTAGTTTGCTTCTAAAGAAAAACAGTGTATTAGAAATCAGTATGTTCTTCAAAATTGCAAGACAATCATGAACTTCTGGATTTGGACTTCTTAACCCCTCTCCCCTTGACTCCAGGACCTATAAACATTTCAGTTATTTCTTTGATTTCAACCACATCTTTCTTTTTGATCTTAGAGTCCTCTGAACTTTTGTTGGGTATTTGATTATTATTTTTTTCTACTTTGAATTTTGAGTTTCTTTCCACAGAAATTTGAACCTGTCCATTTGATTGGAATTCTGCACTTTTAATTTAGAAATCACTGGACTCGTTTCTGCCTGAAGAATCACCAAAGTCATAAAAGTGTCATTCTTTTAGGATGTATGTAAAATTATGACAACTGCTGATATGCTAATAAGAGGATCCTGTGGCCTCTTCTGATTCAGTTTTACGTTGCTCCCTTCCATGATTCTAGGGAGCAACACCATGCCTTGCACCCCAGCTTACTTCTAAGGAGTGCTTAATTTTACACAGCATGATGGTTATTTTTTTTTCCCAGAGTGGCAGAGATTTTTTTATTTTTTAGGCCTGGGTGCAGAATCACTGCTTCTGGGAGTCCTGCCCAACAACCTGATCTAACAGTCTTTCAAGCTCTTTCTGTCCTTTCATCCTTATTGCTATCACTGCCTTGTGTTTTATTATTCATTATTTCTTAATTTGTTTATTTGCCTTCTTCCTCCACTGGAACACAAGACCCATGACCTGAGGGACCAGATCTCTGTTATTCACTACTGCAAAAGAACAGTGTCTGGCATAGAGAAGACTCTCAGGAAATGTTGGTTGAATGGCAGACTGGATATTGACAAAGGAAGGTCTCTCTAAAATTACAGACGCTAGGCATCTCTAAATGTAAAACAGTAACAATTAAAATGGTATCTTAATTTGTCTAACTGAAAACATGGAATTATATAGACTAAATCATCTTAGAAAGAATGTTAAATATTGGGTACCTGGGTGGCTTAGTCTGTTAAGCATCTGCCTTCGGCTCAGGTCATGATCCCAGGGTCCTGGGATCTAGCCACACATGGAGCTCCCTGCTCATCGGGAAGACTGCTTCTCCCTCTGTCTCTGCCTCTCCTTCTATTTGTGCTCTCTCATGCTCTCTCTTTCTCAAATAAATTACCTAATTAATTAATTTTAAAAAGGAATGTTAAATATTACAAATATCAATTCTGACAATATTCTAGATATAGCTAATTTGTTCAAAAATATTAACAATCGGTAATTGTGTAATTGATTTTTAATTTTATTTCTGAACATCACTAGTATGCTTACAGTCTGGTGAAAATGAAACATTTCTTTGTACTTTTAATGGTGTTTTAATTTAAAGGTACATACATTCTTTGATGACCTTGGACATAACTTTTTTAATTATCATGGGTATTTTTGTCTGAAGGCTTGATTTCTCTTTTTCTGCTGCTGCTACTAGAATGTGCCCTTGACTTTGCTCTCTTCTGAACCGATACTTTTGTTCCTGTTCAGAAATCAAAAATAGCATGTGAACATTACATCATACATAATTTTTCCACCAAAACATTTGAGGATAACTTAGATTCATTTATTAGAGTTTTATTTTCCCAAATCTTGCAATACCCTAGAGTTCTACAGTAACTAACCTTACACTGAATGCCAGAGGACATGCACTAAGCTCTTATTTAAATTCTATTTATAATGTATTTTAAATATTCAGTAGAGACTTCTTAAACATGCAGCCTTAGTTTATTGAAATGGATTTCCTAAAAGCAGAAGATTGGATATTTATATCAGGCATTTGTATAAAGACAGGCTTTGCTAATCTGTCAGACAAAGGACTGATCATTATGATCATGTATTGTTTAGCAGTCCAGTTATATTATCTATATTAGTAATTGCTATAGCACACCCATGTCATTCTATACTTCATTTTCATTTTTTAACTTATGTTTGATTCATGTTTCTGATTGAATGAAGATTGCTTATTAATATAGAAATGTTAAGTTTTTCTGCTTTACCGTGTTTTTTATTTACCATATTTTTATATAAGCTATTTAAAAAGTTCTGAGACTTCTGAAATTGGAAGTTTATGGAACCAGTACCTACCTGCTTTTGGTATTATAGCTATCCTTTTGGTATTACTGCATAAAAAGAGATCTATGTTGACACTTGTGGTTCTAAACCAGTGGGAATTTTGCCACCCGGGAGACATTGCCCATTTTTACAGACATTTTGGTTGTCACAACTGGAGTGTGCTAATGGGATCTAGTAAGTAGAAGCCATGGATGTACTAAACAGTCTGAAACACACAGAACAGCCCCCTGCAACCAAGAATTATCTGGTTTAAAATGTAAATACTGCTAAGGTAGAAAAACACTGGTTTATACAAAATTTTAAAAATCAGTGTACTTTAGATAAAAGGGATGCTTACTTAATATGAGTATTAAAGTTCTTCAAAAAGGCTAAGATACTAAAAAAATGTCTTCATAGAGGAAAAGATGAATGCTAGGGGTAATAAGAAATAGGTAATGGAAGAAAATATTGTGTAGGCTTTTGTAAGCCATTCTAAGAAATTTGGCTTTTATTTTGCATGAGGTAAGAACCCAGTATACAGTATAGAGCAGAGGAGAAGCATAAGCTACTTCATGCTTTCACAGGATCCTTTGACTACTATGATAGAGAGAATTCTAAAGCTATTCTTCAAAGTTCTTTTCCCCTGTTATTCAATTAGTACTAATCTAGGTACTAATGTGAAGGGACTTTGCAAATGTAATTAAGATCACAGGCCATATGACAGTAAGATCATCACAGATTATCTGGACATGACCAATCTAATCACTTAAAGCAGAGAAATTTCTCCATCTGGTGTTAGTCAGAGGGATGTGGCAGAAAAGGGAGGGAGGCAGAGAAGAGATTCAAAGTATGGGGGAGATGCCATGCACTATTGGTAGCTTTGAAGATAAAAAAAAAAAGGACACAGACCAAGGCATATGGGTAGCTTCTGGAAGCTGAGAACCACACCCAACCAAAACCCAGAAAGGAAACAGGGATCTCAGATCTACACTGCATAGAATTGGGTTTCATCCTCAGCCCAAACAATTGTGGAAGCATGTTTTTCCCTCAGGCCTCCAGAAAAGAACACAGCCCTGCTGACACCTTGATTTTGGCCTAAACAGAGAACCAGCTGAGCCACACTATGCCTGGACTTTGGACCATGGAAACTGTAAGATAATAAATAGTTGTTTTAAGCCACTAATTCTTTGGTAATTTGTTTCAGCTATAATAGTAAACTAATACAGTTACTGTGCTGAGAATGTAGACTCTAGGAAAGCAAGGATAAAAGCAGAAACAGCTGGGAATGGCCTCTCGGTAACCTGGACAAGAGATGATGGTGACCTAGAGCAAGGTGGTAGTGGGAATGATGAATAGCAGTTGAGTTCTGGATATGTCTTAAAGATAGAGCCAACAGAATTTTCTAATGAATTGAATAGGTATTATGAAAGAACTAGAGAATACAAGAATAATACCAAAGGTTTTCCATGAGCAACTGGATGAGTGGAGTTGTCATGAACTAAACTAAATAAAACTGAGCAGATTTTAAGGGAAAGATTAAGATGTTGGTTTTGGATATAGTTTGTGATTCTTGTTAAAATTTTATTTTAAACTGTTTAGCACCAGGGAGAGCAAATATTTAACACATATGCTTCCTCAACCTTTTCCACTGTCACTGCTCATAGATCACATCACGCTTGTCAGCTGATTCAAGACATTAATTACATGAGAATCCTTCTTAGCTCAGCATTCAAGGTAGCACTATCAAAGGAGAGGTGTCATAATTCAAGATGAAACCATTTGCCATTCTTATTGTTTTAGTGTCTCTTAAATCACACACCAGGTGTATAAAACATAAATACGTCTTCCTGCATATTGCTCAATAATTTAGCAATATGTCAGTATACTGCATTCATCATAGAAATGCATAGCTCTAAATTGTAGAGATTTTCAGTGATTATGAACAATTTATTTTAATATAACATACTTCATCTCTTCCTATACTTCCTCTTGATTAAGAAAAAATAAGGGTCACTATGTACAGAATTTCAGGAAACATGATCAACTCACCCTTTTTCCAGTCACACAGACTTACAACTTTATCTTTGTTTATCTTGTGATCATACAGAGGACTGAGTTTGAGGCTTCCTGGAGGTGAACACCCATGTATTTATTCCTAAAATAAACATGAAAGTTAGTGAGATGAGATCAAGAGATACTTTTGGCAAAGCATCAGACAGAGATGTTCAGTGAGGATGGCTTTTCTGGACTTACTGATCAGCTCATAGGAGTAGTGCTTGTGTTGGTGGCACTGTTGCTTTGTTAAGGTTAAGTGGTGAATGAGCCTTGTCAGTCTGAAACCATCACTTCTTAATGTTGGGTAACTGTGTTTAGCCAGCCATATTCCTTGGATCCAATATTGTCTACCTCCTTGGTACAGTTTCATACTACCCCACATATGCCACTTAGCACTGCTGTGCGCAGTATAGATTACTGGATAATACTCAGTCACATTGCAGCTAGGCAGCAATGACCAGTCTGTAGGCATGCTCTCTTGATTGTCTGTAAGACCAAGTGGTCACAGTACCTGGAAGAGCTGACCAGGATCACCACAATATTCTGTTGGTGGTGGAATAGTCAACTTCTCACAGTCCTGTGGTTGCTGACATACCCGGACATTCATACCCTAGGGCATACTGACACACAGAAATGCCCACAGGTAAACACATACACACACACACACACACACACACACACAATTACTTATGTCCTCCCACAATGCCATTTGGCCTTTTCCCTGGCATCTTCTTACCCTGGATGCTCTTGAAATATTCTATTTGATTTCCTATACGATATCATCCAGATGACAAAAGACAATATGCTGCCTTTCGGGGGGCAAGGGGGGCTATCAGGACTTTGTTCTTAATGAGTTTGAGTCAGACAATTTATTCCATGACCGAACTGATTGCTATGACCGTCTTTTCAGAAAGGCTCTCTTTCTTCTCCTGGCCCTTGAGAATCATAGCATCTTCTGAGCTTTCCAAACAGTCTGTTAGTGCAGTATGGACTTTTCAATTATATGTGTGTTTTGGCAGTTTGGGCATCTAAAGAATAAACTCCTAAATAGCAAAAAATGTGGAACAATGTCTAGCTAATGGTATCCAATAACTATTCTTTGAATGAATCAATCTAACAAACAACACTTTTTTATTATGATAGTATAATGGCAAAGAATCGAAGACTTACTAATTTTCTCTTGACTGAAGTCCCAAATTCCTTTGGCACATTGTTTGATTTTTGCTGAATCTGAGTCTGGTAGACATATGATGAAAATTTAAGGCAGGTTTAGCTAATAATTTCAAAAAAAAACTAGAAGACTTGAGAAATGAAAGAAATCTTGTCCTTCATAGAAATTGTATAAAATATATTTTGCAATAAAAGATTCTCCTTTTGGCTATTACAAAGACCAAGCAATCCTCTATAAATCAAGCTTGGCAAAAGCTTATTTAATTGGTATGCTTGGAAGTTAACCAAACTAATTTATAAGTGTCACTCATCCTTTTGTTAATTCATTTCACTGACAGGTTTTGAAAAGAATGTAGAGACATTTCATCACTGGGTCACCTGTGGGCCATACTTAGCACTAATTGGAAAGATGGCTCACCACAAGTGAGATATTAAAACATAGAAAAGAGGCTTTGTTTCAAGATATTCTTATTTATTTCTTCTCAGCCATGCCATGCTGACAGATCATTATTTGTCCAATACAACCATTTTGCCATTCAGTATAGAAGTCAATGGCAATCAAAACATCATTTGCAATTGTAGTGAACAGCAACCTCAATTTCATGTGGATTTCCCTTTTATCATTTCAGAGGAATGGAATGTAGATAAGTACTGTGATGAGAGTCAAAATGAGACAGGTATTATTATATATAGACAAGCCCAGTGCAAAAGTTGTGGACAGTTCAATGATGACTATTTACTAGTTTGAAGATAATGAAAGTTTTCCTCAACTGAAGACTGAATAATTTTAGAGTCTATGCACAAACCTTTAATAATGTTCATCAGTGGATGTGGGGTATATTCGACTACTGACTCTTCCAGTCATGATTCATTTTACTGGTTTATTTGGCTGAAAATGAAGTGTGCCCCGAAAGAACTGGCTGAGTAATAATGTTTTTTTTAATATTTATTGCCTTAGTCAAAATAAATATATATCTTCTTCGTTCATTTACAGAAAGAATTACATGAGTACTGAAAGCTGTCAGGATAGTTGGTTAGATTCATTCACTCATAAAAAAGTATTTTTTGCACACCTACTATGTGTTACTGTTTTAAGCATGGGGGCTATAAAAGATATACCCTACCCCCTTGGAGTATATGTAAATTGTAAAGACAGAAAAATCTGTTATGACAGAAAATCAATGAAAAAAAAATAAGTTTGTGAAGTGCTAGATGGTGATAAATACTATGGAGAAAAATAAAACAGAGAACAGAGAAGGAGTGATGGAGTATATGCTTTTTAAATAGAGTGGTCAGGGAATGTTTCACTGAGAAGTTTATATTTAAGTGAATCCTTGTATTTGACAACTGAGCGACATTTGGGTAAAGAGTACAGTAATCAGAGTACAAAGGCCCTTGTCTGGGATTAGCGTGGTGTGTTGCAGGAAGCTGGAGGGCTACATTAAAGTGAAAAAAGATAGGACAGGAGGTAAAGTCAAAGGAGAAATGAGGATTCAAGCTGATCTGGAGAAAATAAAACTAGAAGACAAGCCAAAAAAACTCTAAACAACTAGTGTTTCTTGATGATTATAAGAGGTGGTTCTCTTTGGAGAGGAATGACACTGGAATTATTCATCATATTTTGCATTTTTATAAATATATGTACAATAAGACTAGCATGTTATTCATATATGATTTCTCAGAATTTTGGCAATATAGGCAGCAGTGATACCTTATCCAAAAGAAAGGCAATGAGTGGATTCAGGAAGCAACCAATGGGTTCAGTGAGCAGGTTATCAGACAATTCTCCGAGCATATTCAGATGACTTTCAAAGTTCATCATTAATGAAAAATTTGTTATTTATGTACTTTATGAGCTACAAGAAAATATAGCTGTGCTCCATTTCATAGACTCGTTTCTGTTGAGTACTCTGTTTCACCTGTCTATGAAAGATCATAGGACTGATTATGTTGTTTTCACATGCTCTTGTTTTCACTGAGTATTAAAATAATCTTTTGCTTTGTTGAACAAAAGTAGTATGTAGAAATCTCTGTACATAGTTTTCACTTCACTTAATTTTAAGATTCCAAATACCACATGTTACTTTGACTTGAAGATGCCCTTTTATGAGCTGCTCTGTATTTTTGACAATTCCTCAACTTAATTTTACTAGTGACTACTACCCTGTATCTAACATGCTGCTTTGGGAAGACATAAAAGCATTACTAAAAGCACTATTGGGAGCAATTTGCCAAAATCCTTAGAGGTGTAATGGATTTTGCTAATAGATATTTTCTGGAGCTACATTTTATAATTACTAGATCAAAATTAATTCTATTTTTTTCCCAGAGTCATATGGTTATTCATATGTGAAGTGCTCAAATTATGTTAAAATTCAGTTTACCAAATATTGGGGAGTTGAAACTCTTTTGAAGAAAATGAATTCTTGATTTCCTTTGATATGAATTTCCACAAGGGCGATATTTCTGATATTTGCATTGCTCTCATAAAGCTCTACAGGAAGGTGATTTGTTTTATGAATTGTATTTCCTTACACTTTTTGAAATATTCATTGTTTGCAGTGGTTTAACTCATTCTTTGTTTTTGTAATCTCTTCTCTTCTCCAATTCCTAATTTTTACCTCAGTCTTCTGTATCTCAGGAAATGGCTCTGCCTTCACCCACATGTTCAAGCAAGAAATGTGGATGTCATCTTCATTTCCTTCATTTCCTCTATCTACCCTCATCTCCCTCAAATTAATTCATCAATGAAGTGTGCCAATTTCATATTGTGAATCTATCCTTATTTGTCCACTTTTTTTTTAGATTTTATTTATTTATTTTTGTGAGAGAGAGAGAGGGAGCATGAGTGGGGTGGGGGTGGGGGGAAGAGGAAGAAGCAGACCCCCTGCTGAGCAGGGAGCCTGATGTGGGACTCCATACAGGACTCGATCCCTGGACCGTAGGATCATGACCTGAGCTGAAGGCAGCTGCTTAACTGACTGAGCCACCCAGATTCCCCTGTCCACTTTCAGTATTACACCCTTTCCTGAACTCCATCCTCTCTTAGCTGGACTCCATGATGAAAGTATTAGCCATTGCAGTCTAATTGGTTTTCCTTCTTCCTCCATCCACCCCTCCAAGAAAAGAAAACAAAACAAAACTCCACGTAAGAATCTTTCCTCTATACATTAGCACTGGAGCAGAAGGGTTAACCTAAATAAGATCATTGTTCTGACCTGTGTAACACTAGTATATTCCCATTTGAGACTTAATTTTTACTTTTTATTTAGAGCTTCTTTCCAGTACTCTTAACGTAGAACTTTCTGAAGTTCTCAATCTCATTTGCATTAAGTACCAATTATGCCACATAATATCATTTTAAGACTTAAAGTAAAAACAGCTCTAGTCAGTGTGAGCTGTAGATGAAACAGTGCCCAGAGATCACATGGATTTCTGGGAATAAGTAACTTCCATTTTAATGTTCAGAAAAGGATACGTTTGCTTCCATAGCTTGATTTTTATATGACCTTCTTTGGGTTCCTTCTTACTACAACATTCAAGCATACTTCACTAATGTTAATTAATTTCTGCAGCAGTGTGGAGGTGTTAATGAGAGAAAAAGAGTTGGAAAAAGAACGCACTGAGTAGGAGGAAAGTCTGCATGGGTCTACCCATTAGAGAGAGCCTTGAATGCTTAGGAGCCAGTAGTCATCGTGTATGGCTGGAACAATGGCTTTGTTCAGGGATGTGGGGAACTGAGCGTTTCTGATTCCTGAGTCATAAAGGGAGAGCTTTCTTGCCATATTAAAAAGTTGGAATTTTGTCTTGAAAGACTGTGGGGAGGCATTGAGGGATTTTATTATGTCTACTGTTGATTTTCAAAGTCTGATGGTTTCGATTTTTCTTCAGAGTTTGAAAACAAAACTCTCCAAAGCCCTGCTTGAAAATACAAATCAAATCCAAGCTTTAAGTCAGTAGAGATGAAACATGCCTTCAAACTTGTCAAAATTAAATGAGGATGAAGTTTGGTCAAAATAACACTTCCTCCAATTACTTCTCCCACACCTTCAAAGTAATCATGGAGTTTTAGGCTGTGGTGGCTGTGGAGTAAAAATGTTTAGTGATTTCCAACCAAAGGTTAGAAGAAAGAAAGTTATTTTCAGAAATAGATAGCTACACTGCCAATTAAAGTTCTTAATCAGCAGTAACTTAATTTATAAATAGAGTGTGGAAAACTAATTCAACGACAAGAGATACATTTTCATCAAACTTAAAACTTAGATTTCTCCTCGCTTCCTACATACATCTTCTATATAGTAAAAGACACCAGTGAAATTAAATATATTTTAAACTAGGCATTGTTTTAAAAATGTCACAGGGATTTACAGTTAGGGCCATCTATTTTATTTACTAAATTTCAAGAGCATCAAAATAAAAAATAACCTCAAAGCATGCTGAATGGCAAAAAACACATGAAGTGTAGACTTAGAAACTGCACATCACACATCAAACTTTTCTCCAAAATAAAATGTCTCAACTTTTAAAGTAGTACCCAGAGCTTTTCTTCAAACAGCAAGAAAATTGAAAAAATAACAGTCATCTGTGAATGCTCTTTGAATCTGTCTTCAATTTTTGGAAGCTATTTAAAAATGTATCCTAAAAAAGAGGAAAAAAATAGCTTTGAGTATTTGAAATTATGGCACTAAAATATGCTGATTGTAGTAAACAAAGGACTATTAGAATACAGAGGGACCAGAGGCGCTTGCATAGCTCAGAGGGTATGAAAAGCAGCTAAGCCCCACTTTTGTTCCCTGGCAGCGCACACACCTTCCTAGGTCTCTCTGCTCTGTGTGTGTTGAGTATCAGACAGGTAACAGGGTAAATAGTTCACAGCCATAGCCAGGGTGATTTTCTCAAACAAAGAAACAATGAAACCACAATTTTGCATGGCCAAGTATTTGGAGCCAAAAGGGAATGGAGAGAGACAGATGATTTTTCTTTTTTTTTTCTTTTTTAAAAGATTTTATTTATTTGACAGAGAGAGAGAGAGAGGAAGAGAGAGCACACAAGCAGGGGGAGCGGCCGGCAGAGGGAGAAGGAGAAGCAGGCTCCCGGCTGAGCAGAGATTCCCAATGTGGGGCTCCATCCCAGGACCCTGGGATCATAATCTGACTTGGAGGCAGATGCTCAACTGACTGAGCCACCCAGGCACCCCCAAGACAGATGATTTTTCAACTGGGGTAGGTTAAAAGAAATTTCTAAACTGCTCCAAGATTCACACACACAATGTAGTTATGGAAAGTGCTGGGATACTATGTATGGAAATGAGAGCGACCCATTTTCATTCATGATAAATTATGCCAATTATTGGGCATGAGGTGAATGAGGTTTGCAGGCTGAGTCAGTATACTTCACCAGAAAATACAGACAGGTTTGGATTTGAATCCTGACTTGCCTTCTTAATCGTTTTACATCGACTGGGTGTAATTGCTCAATTTTTATGTTGCTCCCTATGTTTATCTATAAAATTGAGGTTTTACAGCCTTCCTTGCAGGGTAGTTGTAAAAAGACTAAATGAGATAACATATCTTATTAATGTAATACTAGAAACATAGTAGGTGAAGAGTCTCAATGCAATTATAAAGTATAAGTAAAGTAAAGCAAAATATAAGAGTAAAGTAAATTAAAAGGTTTCATTGACCTTATATTGTGTATCCGTTTAAAGCTTAAGCATTTGTGTATATAAACATTTGTGTATATGATATATATTTGTGTGTAAGATCCTGTTGCTTAAAGCTTTCTCTTTATGTGTCCTAAGTTTTTTAAGTTCTTGGGAGATCTTAGAAAGTGGAGCGGCTGATCTATGAGTAGTAATGTGCCGCTCAGAATGACTTCATGAAAACTTATTTTACCAGGGGAAGAAGCACTGAATGGTTGTATTAGTTATTGTACTACATTATTTTGGAAACATATCAGTCTCCATTCAAAACTGAATGGGATAGAAAACAAAAGCTATATGTGTAAGAAAAAAATTTTTTACTTAAAATGCAGAAGACTAAGTTCTCAATCCTCTATCAATCGACTGCATAAAAGAGAAAGCACATGACCTATTTGAGCCTCAGAGTTTTATCTGAACTATGAGAATTATTTAGATGAGTGTTTTCCAACTCCTTTATTCTGGCATATATGATTTTCCCTTTGCTTTGTTTGATTATTTTTATTTCTTACCATTTAATCTCTGGATTTATAAATCTTTCTCTTCTGATGCAGAGCTCTCTTGTTCAAAAAGTACTCTTAATTTTAAAATTAATATTTGCCAAAATTTCTGTGCGTCTTTGAAATTAAATATTTATATATAATAAAATAATCATATATACCATATAATGTTAATTAAGAAAAAAATAATATAGGCTCAAATATATTAGCATCAAGGCTAAATATCATAACCTTCACCTACACAGCATACATTTTACATTAAGGATTAATGAAAAAAATGTTAACCTTATCATCAATGTTTTAGCATATACATCACTGATGCCATTTTATGTCAATCTATTTGTCTGTTTTAAGCTTCGGGTAAATTCCATGGAAGAAATATTGGATTCAGTGGTTAGAATATCTGACTTCTAACTGTACTTTTGCCAGTAACTTCAGAAAAATTTCTAACTCCTGTATTCCATTTTTGTCCCCTGAGGTAGAATTAACAAAATTATGAGATATGTAAAGCATACATCATGATAATTTAATTGTGAAAGGATCTCCCTTTGAGTTAATTAACATGTCCATCACCTCACATATTTACCGCCCCCCCTTTTTTTGGTGAAAATATTTAAGATCTACTTTCTTAACAATTTTTTTAAACATTTTGTTTATTTGTGAGAGAGAGAACAGGAGTAGGAAGAGAGAAGCTGACTTCTTGCTGTGCAGGGTCAATCAGGACCCTGAGATTGTGACCTGAGCCAAGGGCAGATACTTAACCAACTGAGCCACCCACGGTTAACCATCTGAGCCACCCAGGAGCCCCTTTCCTAACGAATTTTAATGATACTGCGCAGCGTTATCAACTATTACACCCTCAGACTTTATTCATCTTAAAGCTGAAAGTTTGTACCCTTTTACCATCTTCTCCTTACTTCCCCCACCCCTGAACCCTTGGCAACCACTTTTCTACTCTGTTTCTATGAGGTAAACTTTTTTTTTTTTTAAGATTCCTCATATACACGATACCTTGCAGTATATTCTGATTTAATGATCAAACAAACAAGAGTTCATAAAACTTGCCCTAATCACCCTTATAATTCAGTTTTAAGTTAACAAATTTATTTATATGAGCTTTAAAGAGTTAAAAGTGTGATCATTGTTTTGTTATAAAAGACATGGCCTCCAGAGTCAAATAAAATATGCATGGAATTTCCCTCTACTTCACAGCTGAAGTCCCTCAATGAGTTGCACAACATCTCTGAACTGAGGCCACCATCAGCAAAGTGGAGGTACTAACACATACCCTGGAGCTTTAATATGAAGTTTAAGTGAAACAGCACCTCCCAAAATAACTACCAGCGTGTCTGGCCCTTAACGTTTTCCTCGATAAACTATAATTTTCCTTTTTACTGAACTTCACATTACATTTGATATAATTAGTTATGACACATCTTACAAAAGTAAAAGACAAAGCATAAATTATATTTTCAATATGATTTTTAATAAATCAAAATATATCATAAACTTTCCCTATGCAATGAGTAAAAGAAAGTAAATGAAAGAGAGGCAAGCCTGTAGAAAACAGTCAATTAAAGGAATAAGAAACGGGAATGGCCAATAAATGGAATGATTTTCAGTTTTCTCACTTGAACATCCAACATGTAACACTGATCTACCACTTCATATCCATAGTAGCAAACATTGTCCATTTAGGTACTTATTTTTTTTTTAAGATTTTATTCATTTATTTTGAGAGAGAGAACAAAGGGAGGGACAGGGGGAGAAGGAGAGAGGGAATCTCAAGCAAACTTCCTGTGGAGCATGATGTGGGGCTCGATCCCAGGACCCTGAGATCATGACCTGAACCGAAATCAAGATTGGACACTTAGCTGACTGGGCCCCCCAGGAGTCCCAATTTGGGTAATTATTTTTATCATGACTAAGTATGAACAGAAATTCTCATACACTTCAGATATATTTTGGGTGACAAATTTTATTGCCAAATAAGGTTGAATGTGTATACCCTTCCATTCAATAATTCCATTAGTAGGTTTATACCTAGAGGATTTTTATTAAATGTGCAAAATAAGACTGTACTAAGATGAAGTAAAAAAAATTAGATGGGAAAAACCCTAATTCTGTCTCAGTAGAGAAATGGGTAAATAAGCTTTGATTTTTTTCATAAAGTGGATGTTGAAAAGCAGTACAAAATAATGAACTATATTTATGTGTATCCACATTAAAAAAATCTCAAAAGCATAATGGTAAGTCTAAAAATTCAGTTACAAAATTATATATTTAGTACAACAGTTTGAACTTCCAAGCAATTTCATGCATTTTAAATTGCATTGATATTTTCCTAAAATGTAAAAGCATGGTAGAAAAGATTTACATCAACTTGAGAATCATGGATACTTCTAGGAATGGAGTTAAAGAAATGAAATGGTGGGGGTGCCTGGATGGCTCATTTGGTTGAGCACCTGCTTTTGGGCCTGGTCATGACCCCAGGGTCCTAGGATAGAGTCCCAGATCAGGCTCTGGGCTCAGTGGGGAGCCTGCTTCTCCCTCTGCCTGCCGCTCCCCCTGCTTGTGCTGTCTCTTTCTCTGACAAATAAATACATAAAGCCTTAAAAAAGAAATGGAATGGTGTAGGCTTATAATGGATTCAATTATATACATATATTCAATTATACATATATTCAATATTCAATTATATACATATATATGTGTGTCTAAAAATTAAGTTACAAATGATATGTTTTTAAAGTATAATAGTTTTGTCTTTTTTTTTTTTTTGGATTTTGTTTGTTTATTTTAGCTAAGTAATATGTATTCAAAAGGATAGAGACGATAGAGTACAGCCCCCCTAGGGACAGGATGGAACAAAGCAAGGAGCGCAGTCGGCCTCTTGCTCAGCATATACTTTGGATGCCCCTCCACCACCCAGGGCCATCTTGTTGATGGTTGTCTTGAAGAAGTGGTCAGACTACAGTAGGCACCTATTTTCTCCAAACCCTCAAAACAGCACATGAAAGTCTTCTGATTTAGAAATTCATTCAGGCACCTGTGCTCAAACATCTGGTTCTGATCTAAGACATCATAGGTGAAGAAATCAACAAAGGTAAGCTTTTCCCCTGCAAACCATGAGAATTTCTCAGAAAAAAAGGAGAATGTTTCAGTTGTCCTGGTAGCTTTTCTAAGTACTAAGTCTTTCCAAGTGCTGGCTATCTCTCTCTCTCTGTCTATGCATCTGTCTATCTATCTAAAGAAATAATATATAGAAAGTAGAATATAAGAAATAATGTTTAGTCTATATGCCACTGTGGGTATTGATATATGCTACAATTCTTCGTGTAACTGCCAATACATTCTGATTTATTTGGTTTAAATACACTCAGTAATCTATGCTGTGTTTTTAATGTTTAATGAGTTTGTGAAGGTTCAGGTAGTTGATGGACTCCATTTTGAGCAACACTGATTTAAGATAGTGAAATTCAGACTTAAATTATCAGCCATGATTTTTCATGGGTGATTCTTTTTTTTTTTTTTTTTAGATTTTATTTATTTATTTGACAGAGATAGAGACTGCCAGTGAGAGAGGGAACACAAGCAGGGGGAGCGGGAGAGGAAGAAGCAGGCTCCTAGTGGAGGAGCCTGATGTGGGGCTTGATCCCATAATGCCGGGATCACGCCCTGAGCCGAAGGCAGACGCTTAACCGCTGTGCCACCCAGGCGCCCCTCATGTGTGATTCTTAAAATATTTTATTTTAGCCGAATACAAATTTTTTTTAGGTTTAGTCTAATTTCTCTTGTGTGCTTTGATAAATTACCTCCTATTTAAGGTTGTCTGTATTTTTTTATCATTTTTTTCATCATTATAAGTCTTCTCTTTAATCCCCAACCCCTACGTTCCCCATTTCCCCCCATCCACCTCCC
Source organism: Ailuropoda melanoleuca (assembly GCF_002007445.2). Lineage (NCBI taxonomy): Eukaryota > Metazoa > Chordata > Mammalia > Carnivora > Ursidae > Ailuropoda > Ailuropoda melanoleuca. The sequence continues at coordinate 97,571,475 of NC_048224.1, forward strand.
CTCTGGTAACCATCAGTTTCTTTTCTGTAGTTAAGAGCCTGTTTCTTGATTTGTCTCTCTCTCTCTCTTCTTCTTCTTCTTTTTTTCCTTTGCTCATTTGCTTTGTTTCTTAAATTCCACATGAGTGGAATCATATAGTTTTTGTCTTTCTCTGACTTATTTCATTTAGCCTAATACTCTCTAGCTACATCCATGTCATTGCAAATGGCAAGATTTCATTCTTTTCTATGGCTGAATAATATTTCATAATATAAATATTTCATATCTATAATTATATGTATATTATATATACATATATNCTCATGGATGGTAGTTTTGATTTTCATTTCCCTTTTGATGAGTGACGATTAGCATCTTTTCATGTGTGGCCGTCTGTATGTCTTCTTTGGAGAAATGTCTTTTCATGTCTTCAGCCCATTTTTTAATTGGATTATTTGTTTTTGGAGTATTGAGTATTGAGTTGTATCAGTTCTTTATATATTTTGGATACTGACTCTGTATTGGATATGTCATTTGCAAATATCTCCTCACATTCAGTGGGTTGCCTTTTAGCTTTGTTGATTATTTCCTTCGCTGTGCCGAAACGTTTTATTTTGATGAAGTCCCAATAATTTATTTTTGCTTTTGTTTCCCTTGCCTCAGGAGATATATCTAGTAAGAGGTTGCTACGGCCAATGTCAGAGAGACTACTGCCTATGCTCTTTTCAAGGATTTTGATGAATTCTTGTCTCACATTTAGGTCTTTAATCCATTTTGAATTAATTTTTGTTTATGGTGAAACAAAGTGGTTAAGTTTCATTCTTTTACATGTAGTTGTCCAGTTTTCCTGATACCATTTATTGAAGAGATTGTCTTTTTCCCATTGCATATTCATACCTCCTTTATTAAATATTAACTGACCATATAATTGTTGAGTTTATTTCTGGATTTTCTGTTCTGTTCCTTTGATCTATATTTCTATTTTTTATGCCAATATGATACTGCTTTAATTACTATTGTTTTGTAATATAACTTGAAATCTGGGACTGTAATACCTTCAGTTTTGTTTTTCTTTTTCAAGATTGCTTTGGCTATTTGGGGTCTTTTGTGGTTCCGTACAAACTTTAGGATCGTTTGTTCTACTTTTGTGAAAAATGATGTTGGTATTTTGATAGGGATTGCATTAAATCTGTAGATTGCTTTGGGTAGTGATAAGTAATGTAGCAGGATGCAAAATCAATTGTACAGAGATCTGTAGCATTCCTATACACTAATAACAAAGCAGCAGAAAGTGAAACTAAGAAAACAATCCCATTTACAATTGCATCAAAAACAATGGAGTATCTAGGAATAAACTTATCCAAAGAGGTGAAAGACCTGTACTCTGGAAAGTATAAGACATTGACGAAAGAAATTCAAGATGACACAAAGAAATTGAAAGACGTGCCATACTCATGGGGTGGATGAATAAATATTGTTAAAATGTCTGTCCTACCCAAGGTTGCCTGTATTTTTAATAAGAACTTAAGCTACCATATGTAGTTGCTAGGACACATGTGGTATGAAATCTCTATTCTGATTCTTAGAGTCTATATACCAAAAACAACTTCTATTTCATCATTTGTAAAATTGGTGTGGCAACATTGCTGACCTTAGAAGATGTTGTGGGGATTAAATAAGAATATGTAAAACCACAAGACTGTGCTCAGCAGATAGTACAAATGCTCTTTATTATTATTAGCAACTTCATCAAAATCGCCATTATTACCATCAGGCCATTAAACAATTTAGAAATAGTTGCCATCTTTCTGGTCATTAGCTTTTAAGGTAATACTTATTTGCATGGTTTTGAAAATCTTCTATAATTTCCCATGCACTAAGTTGATCTCCTCACTTCACTGTATCTTAAATCAGCTGGGTTCTTAACCTGACCACCCCTTTTGATTGTTCATCGTCCTCACCCTCAATATCTATTACTTCTCATTCTTCTGTTCTAATCCTGCCCATTGTCCAAAGTTTGCCTCAGATCTCATCTTGTCTGTAGTTACATTGAATTAATTGAAATCTTCTCAGTCAGTATTTATATTGTCTATATTAGGTAATTTAGTGGTTTATTGTGTTCTTTCTCATATTGCTCACTGATGTTTCATATTCACGTCTTCACCACAAAGTCAACTATTTGAAGCTATGGGTTGCATCTGTGATGTCTTTCATCATTCTCACAGAGCTCCACAGAACTCTGAATGAGCAGCAGATATTTAATACATTGCAGTTGTAGTAATCCACTACATTTTTCCTAGCATCTGATTTTTACCATCACTCTGATTATGGCTATAACACTTCAAGCCTCTCTGTTGAAAATCATGGTTTTAAAAAAAATTTATTTCACTTAATTTATCCATCTTGCATATGGCACCAGTCTATCTTTTTCTAAGGTAAACAATCCCAGAAGGAAAATTTTAAAGACCTTTTAATTATTATAAACATCCTTTAAATTTTTATAAATAATCATTGTTAACATAATTAAGTGTGGTCAAGTAGGACAATAGAATAAGAGCAGTTATTCCTTAAGAAAAATGTGGGAGCTTCAGCAAAATAGAGCTGCTATTGCTTGTGTTCTTTTTGCCTTAACTAGGCCAATTTTTTTGACATATGTAAACTATTAAAGAGGGAAAAAAGTCAAATACTTCCGACAAGAGAATAAGTTAAAATAAAGTGTCCCAGAGGGTTACGGCACAACCCCACTTCTTCCAGGGACAACAGCTCTTTACACTGTAGTACTAAAGCTACAGTGAGCCACTGGGAATTAGATATCTTATAAAACAATCTCAGGCTATTTGAGATTGTTCTGGTCAAAGCCTCCATCACTCATAGGATGATAATTTAGAGCAAAAAAAGAAAAAAATCATATCAGATTATAATTTATAACACTGCTTAAAATATGAAGTCCAATAGCTATTTTAAGTTTAAAACATGTTTTAATAATTACTCTCTAAATTTTAGGACCCATCAAATATTACTAAAACTTTTGTTCTCTTTGAGGTTTTAGAGACTCATGGTTAAATTATAAAAAATTAAAGTACTCTTTTTCATCAATGTCTAATAGTGAAGCCATAATTCTAAAATTATATTTAATTTATAATAGACATATTTTTATACATTTTTCAGTCTCCTTTACCCATGCAAATATTTTTAGTCTTTTCTAAGTCTCATCAGCATTTCCTCTAAAGCATTGTCAGGAAGGAGACTTAGGATATACCCAGTACTTTCTTTCATTGCACTATTGGAAACCAAGTGATGAAATTGTGAGTAAGTGTTCAAATGAATAGCTTTCCTAGAATGGCTCATAGAAGAGAGGTAAATGACAAGTAAAACCTGTTAAGGTATTTCCAGATAACATAGTCCATGAAACACCATGTAACAGAAATCTGATCAGCAAACTTACCTGTGGTCTAACTTTAGTGTTTAAAGTTTAGATAATATTTCTACCTCCTAACTTATAATCTGTATTCATTATTTTTTTGTCAACCATTTATAGATGAAATCAAACAATGGAACATAAAATGATTAAGACGCAACTTGCGCTTNCAATGGAACATAAAATGATTAAGACGCAACTTGTGCTTTCAAGAGGTTCATAGTTTATCATAGAGAGAGGGAAGGAGGGAGAGGCATTACAAACACAATTACAATTAGACCCGAGCTCAACTTATGTTTTGAATCTCTATTCCACCAAGAAAGAAAAATATCATGGTCATTTTCGTGCTGTATTACCTCCTTTCCCTAGAGTTGTAACTAAATCCTAGGAGCACATGTAGATCCAAGGCGATGTGTGTGTTGGGGTGGGGGAAGACCTGTTCCCCTTAGTTATTCATTGACACATATAAGCTGTCAATGACCCCATACTGCTAGTGCAAGCATTCACTCAACCATTCCTTCTTCTGCAGTATTACTGTCTCGCTGGGTCTNTAAGGTAGAGACTCCTTTGTTTTCAGACTCCCACATTTCTAATGCATCCCCAGGCATCCAACCAGGGAAGCATGATGCAATGCCCTACAAATCCCGTCTAATTCTCTCTTCTCATTACTTCTTTTTCTATTCATCATGATTTTTTCTCAAAGACAATTTCTCTGTCCCACTGTTTTTTTTTTTTGCTTCAAATATTACCAGTATAATCTCCCTAATAGGTATAAACTATTGGAGATATAAACCCAGAGACTAACAGATACTTTCTGTTTCCTTCTCTGTCATGCCCCCCTTCCCTTAGAAGGAATCCTTAAGTACTGTCTTGTTTTTCAAGAATGAGATAGCAGTGGGCTGTGTATAAAAATAAGGAAATATTTTTCAAATATTCTGTTATCACCACTTAATTAATATCTGAAGAAGAAATCATGTTGGGGGACCATTACATACAATATTAAAGAGAGAACAAGGGCTAATGAAATAGGCTGTATTTTTCCTGGCGTTTGAAGGAAAAACATGTCTGCATTGGAGACAGTTTTGTTCAAGGAAAATGTTGCATACAGCTCACAGAGGAGAAATGTAATAACTGTTTTCCCTTTTCCTAAGTAAAAGAACACCAGATGTAATAACAATGGTATGAAATAAAATTCTGATATACTGTTAACATGGGAAGAGGAAGAAGAGGAAGAGACGGTGTCCAGCAAATGGTGATTATGAACTTAGTAGTGGGGGAGAACAGGGCCAGAATGTAAAAAAATATGAGTTGACCTCATTGATCTCATTTAGGAACTCTGGTGAAAAGGTAATGTCCATGAAGATGAGGCAGCACCCCAATAAGCCATATGCTCATGGTTCTAAAGTGCCAGAAGTCCTAAAAACCTCTTGTAATCTAAGGATGTTTCACTTCTTCCATTCAACCATAAGGAGTCCAAGAAATTGGTGAAGTTGTAATCCAGTAGGATCCAGCCATTTAATTAACCAAACAGGATTTTCTGTAAAACATGTATTCTTTTAGAAAAACAGTGATAGAAAACTAAGCTGCAGGCACCCTTCCTGCTTTATTCCGAGTTTTGTGACCTGTGACTTTCCTGGGACCTGAATTGGGCCATGACAATCTTTTATCTCCCCTTCCCTTTTATTTCTGGGAAATCTGAAATTTCTGTGTTATTATTTTTTTTCCTTAAACTTCCAAACAATGTCATGGTATTTTAGATTTCCAGAGTTGATAATATAAATTCTGTCTGGCCTTCATGAGATTGAGGGTTGAAACATTCAATTTCCTTAAAATTTCAATAGTTTGTGGAAAGAATGCATCTGTAAACCAGTGCCTTAATTGAGAAGGGAGACAAAGGGATTAAGAATTGATTTTTACTTTTCTGTTTATTATTACTTTTTTCCAAAAGATTTTTATTGAAATATATTTCACAATGTCATTGTATAAAGTATACAATATGTTAATTTGATACATTTGTATATTGTATCACTTTTAATCCCACCATTTTTATATTATTAAATCAGGTAGATATTAGTATTAAATTATCTCACAAAAGATGGTCATTCTATAGAAGATAAAGTAAGTAGCATTCTTTATATTCAATCTATTTGAAAATGTAGACCTGGAGAATTTGACATTGTTCAAATAATATGTTTTTCTGACTGATTTTCTTTTCCATTTTTTTAACCACATAGACACTTTGAAACTGGTTTATTTTAAAGCTTTCCAGCTACTAAAGGGAATAATAGTGGAGTACGTGACAGTTATACCATCTTTGCCGTTGTAAGCTCTAATGTTCAGTAGGCACATGAACGCTTTCTATGATACTGTATTAGTTTTGTGCAATAATGACTGAGATACAATTTTTGTGATCACTGACAGCTGAAAACAAGATAGCGCGCTGGCTAATTAAAGTCCGTACATCCCAGTGATGGTGGGCACTTGCTTTATGGTAGGCATTTATGGAAGAAGCTTGGCTCTGCCTCTTCTTAGTTTTGTCTAAAGTTTCTTAGCATATCTAGTCTCAGTTCCTGTGTATGTGAAAATTAAATGATGTAATGCATGCAAAAGCCTTGCTCAGTCTCTGGCACATAGTAGAGGGATGTTATCTTAAAATTTAAGATTCAGAAGATCAATATTTTAAGTGTTTCACACATGAGAATAGTTTTCAAGCGCAGTGATTTTTGTTTGTTTGCTTTTGCNCAGTTTTCAAGCACAGTGATTTTTGTTTGTTTGCTTTTGCTTTTTCCCGGTGTGTGTGTGTGTGTGTGTTCTGCCTTATGAACTTCATGGTATGGATGATGATGTGATCAGGGACAGCAANTTTCAAGCGCAGTGATTTTTGTTTGTTTGCTTTTGCTTTTTCCTGGTGTGTGTGTGTGTGTGTGTTCTGCCTTATGAACTTCATGGTATGGATGATGATGTGATCAGGGACAGCAAAGATACAGTGTGAATGAAGGGTGTTTCATGATTGTTTTGCAAAACCCTCTATTACATGTCTTCATTCCTGCTCTACACATGCATTTTTGCCTGGCTTATCTTCATGCTGGTATCATTTGATATTGATACATTTAGACTAATAATCCCTATAAAAATAAAAATCTTTGTACATTTTCAATTATACTACATATACTTCTGAAAAGCAACTCAAGATTAACAATTTATTGCACAAAAAAATCCTCTGTGACACAATTCTATGATAGAAATTAATTTGGGGTCATTTACGTCAGAGAAACATACAGCAAAATAACTAGATATAGTAATTTCACGTCTAAGACATTCTTGGCCTTTAAAATCTAAGAAATGATCTATGAATCATCATAAATTTATTATCTCACAGTAGTGAAATTCATAGTATGTAAAACATATATCTTCTCATTACACACCTGTGTTTTTAGATGGCACAGAATAAGCAAACACAGTTTTACCCATTTGATCCTCAGAGTGATCTAATGAGGTAGGTGTTTCCGTCCCCATGTAATGGGCCAGGAAACAGCTTGAGAGGCAAGATTGTCATCGGTCAGGGTCATAAGACCAGCACATCCCACAGACTCAGAATTCTGATGTCAGAATCTGGCACATTCTATTCTGATTGCTTTTGCAGTTATCTTAACACCATCCTACTTGTTTCCATATAAAATAATTTCACACTTTAAATATAAATTGAAAACCACATAAGAACATTCACATTAGGTCTGGCAGTTCTTTGGCTCCTGGAATTTCAATCCAAACCTTTGTCATACACTGGATATTTCAGATTGGTGATTGCCAAGAAGATTCCATACCCTTGATTACTTTCTTTAATAAATACACTTTCCTATGTGACTTTCAACATCTGGAAGGGACTCGAAAAGACTATTCATAGGAATAATGAGCATGCTTGAAGAATGGGGCAGACAAAACAGAGTGTCTAGTGCACTGGAGTAGGGAAGTAAGACAATGCAAGTCACTTGATCAGCTGCATTATTAATCAGGAAACTCACTGTTTGACTCTAAATTTTCTAACTATACAAAATATAATGAAATAATCTCTAACTTTTAATCTTATCTTTTAAAAGCAAAGGACCACTTTGATAATTTTTAAAGCCTTTTTTTAAAATAAATGTGCTGGGTGTGCAAGGAAGTGTAAATCTGTTGCTTTTGACATATGATTTCATTCATCTTTGCAATTAACATAGTAATGATTATCTCCCATTTATGCCCTTTTATTAACATAATGATCTTCTAAAAACAATAAAGATTAAAGACAATTTAATTAGAAAAATAAATTAGTAAACTGATGTCACTAAATTTTTTACTCCTTCTCAACTATTAAATCAAAATGTACTCTAAGCAGTTTTATGTATCAGAAATAAGATTATCCACTATAAAGTAAAAGAATGACAGCATTCCAGACTTTGTAAATTAAATTGTGTGATTCATGCATTTTCTAAGAATCTGAATGACTTTCAAATGAGCCAGCTACTTTATGTCTCTAATCCTTCTTAGAAAATAAATGGAAGAAATATGCTGATTCTTCTCTTTACCTTAATACTTCCACACAAGAGCCTTTTAAATATATGCTCCAATCATTATATTTCTTTAATTGGATTGCATTATTTCCTAGTTCCCCCAGAATCACAATTTGGTAAAAAGTATCCAAAATGACCTTTCTTTTCAGAGGTAGCGTTAAAGTTTGAATCATACAGCACCTCAGAATCATTGTGGTATGAGAGTCACTGATGTAAAATAATTTATACTAATAAAGTATCTGTTGATAAGGATGTGCTTATAGAA